>NC_142941.1:3467808-3477808 GCF_046866305.1 Octopus bimaculoides
ACATACATACATCTGTACATACCTACATACATACATCTGTACATACATACACACATACATACACACGCACACATTCATAAACACATGTATCTATCCATCAATGTCTCTATCATTGCACACATATTTGTTTAATAATACATATGTGCATGTTTATATATATATATATATATATATATATATATATATATCTGTAGGTATGTGTGTGTTAGTGTCAGTGCGTGGTACATGGTGTAGTGTGAGACATCTGTGTGTGTGTATATATATATATATATATATATATATATTTATACTTGAGGATAGACAAATACATAAGCATGTGTGTGTGAGGAGTATTTCCCATTTCTTTGTCTTTCTAAACATGGCTTGTTGTTCAATGTTTATGTTTTATAGTAAGGATCATTTCATCTTACCTGAATAGTTCTTTAGATTAGGCTTGGAACAAGAATCTTCCTGGGTGTATCAGCATGTCTTGACCCTTAGAGTGGATATTCCAAGTGGATATTCCATCATGAATTCAAGATCACCACCGCCACCACCACCATCATCATCATAATCATCATCATAATCATCATTATCATCATCATCATTATCATCATCATTTCACATCCACCTTCCATGCCGGCATGGGTTGGACAGTTCAACAGAATCCAACAAGTCAGCAGACCAAATCGTGCTCCACTGTCTGAGTTATTTCATGATTTCTATGGTTGGTTACCTTTTCTGACACCAACCACTTTACAGAGTGTATTGGATGCTTTTTTTTTTCTTGGCACCAGCACTGGTGAGGTTGCCATGTGACATGCAAGACTAGAGAGCTATCTCAACTGAGTAGTAGTACAGTAGAAATGGAGGGAGCTGTATGCAAAATGTCTTGAAAGGTTAAGATATGATATGAGAGGTAGAAACAGAAAAAGGGGATTATACAAGGGTGGCTGGAAGTAAATGGAATGGAACTGGAAAGAGAGATAAATATGGTGGTGATTAGGTATCAGAGCAGACCCTCAATGTACAATAAGGTGATTAGAAGGGAGAGCAGTGACAGAAGATCACGATTATTTACAAGTATATCAGGATTATCCACCAGTATATCAAACAAATGACAAATATCAAGAAATATTTTCATTATCCAAAAGAAAAGATAGAGGAAATATCGATACAGTGATGGAACTCTCAAGTTTCTGGTTTGTCAATGAAACATGAAAAATTTTTGATACAAAACATATGACTTAATACCATGTTTTCTTTAGTATGACACACAAACATATGCATGTGTGTGTATGTGTGTGAAAGTGTGTGAATGTGTATAGAGTTGTGTTTGATTACATTATGTAATAACATATTTCTATAAATGCATATAAAAGCATTTGTGAATTTAGTGACACATATATACTAGCGTGTATGTGCGTCTATACACATACAAGTGCATGCGCGCACATATACACACACACACACACACACAGATCTATGAGTATACATGCATTTAATATGATTGTGTGCATGTATGTATATATGTATGTATTATATATATATATACATATATATATATACACATATATACATACATCTATAAATGTATGTATAAATATGTATATGTATATATATATATATATATATATATATATATATATATATATATATGTATGTATGTATGTATGTATGTATGTATGTATGTATGTATATATTCATAAACAAATATATAGACACTCTCAAATATATAATGTTTATTATGCATTGTTTACATATGTATAGCTGAACAGATCATATTTACATTATAGTTATTGTGTTATTTCATCATTTTTGTCGTTTATATACAATGTTTGGTGAAATTTATTTTTATATTTATATCTATAAATATTTATTTTTTTCTTTCTCTTCAAAACAGGTCAGTGGATGTGCTTACTATATCTTCATGTCAGTTACATATAAATATGTACGGTGTCTATGTCCGTGTGTGTATGTTATACTTGTGCAATTGTAGACATATGCAACATATATATATATATATATATATATATATATATATATATATATATATATATATATATATATATATATATATATATATGTATATGTATATATATATATGTATAGGTATGTATGTATATGGATGTACATATGTATATAGTTACATATATATATAAATTTGAGTGTATGTTATATAAAATTTATTTCTTGTTAAATATATCTAAAAATTCTATACAATACAGGCTCCCTAGGGATTCAACCTATTACCAGGCCAGTAGCATTGTTTATTGTGGTGGAGAATCTATATAAGACCCTAAATCAGTTTAGCTGCCATGTGGCAGAGGCCATATAGTGACGGGGCTCCTATCAGACCAGCACTTACTTGTAGGTAGAAGACAAGTCTCAGAAAACCAGTTCTTATCAATGTCATGGAAACTGTTTATACACACACACATACATATAAATATGTGTGTGTGTGTATATATATATATATATATATATATATATATATATATATATATATATATATATATATGCCCAAGTAAGCACATAAATGTGAAACAAGGTGGGGGAAAATAGTACTCAAATACTGGAGGTAGAGTAATATGCTTTATTCTTAAAGCTGCAAAGACATCACATTCCTGTTCATGAGGCAATTGTGATTCTGATCACAACTGCCTGATGAATGGGAATGTGAAACTCTGAGTAGCAGTTTTTTGTGATATTTTTGTGATGTTTTTACAGCTTTAGTAATAAAGTATGTGTGTGTGTATGTAGACATATATGTATGTATATAGATATGTATGTGTGTGTATATGTATGTGTGCATGTTTATATATATGTATATGTGTATGTATATATATTCATATATATATGTGTGTGTGTTTGTGTGTATATATATCTATAATTACACACACACACATACACATATATGCTCATATATGTATGTATGCATGTATGTAAATGATTCAAGATCCAAGAGTTTCATGCACAACACTTATCAACAGATATGTATATAAGTGACAGGGGAAAAATACCCAGCGATGCCTGTTGTATGAGAAAAACAAAATAGGGGAAAATAATTGCTAACATAATCAATCTAACTTATGTAGTTAAACAAGAAATTCTGACAAGAATTACATCCACAGTGAAAAGGAAAATTCCTCATCTAAACATTTAATTCTGTTTAAGAAAATCAGGGGAGACAACCTCCACAGGATTTCAATTAATTTAAAATAACTAAGATTAATTTAAAAAAACAAATTACAGTAAAGAAGTGATCCTGACTTTAGCATGGATGATTCATAACTTTATACATGTTTCTACCTTATTAGATCTCTTCATCAGATGTAACCCAGTTGAGCAAATTACAATAAGAAGAGGAGTAGAAGCTTTTGAGGTCCCTGTTATGATTATATCTTAAAGATCCTGATTCAGATTT
Source organism: Octopus bimaculoides (assembly GCF_046866305.1). Classification (NCBI taxonomy): domain Eukaryota; kingdom Metazoa; phylum Mollusca; class Cephalopoda; order Octopoda; family Octopodidae; genus Octopus; species Octopus bimaculoides. Next base: position 3,471,215 of record NC_142941.1, read on the forward strand.
GAATTTATCTTAAACAAATCAAAAAGGAAAAGAGTTAATATAAATACTGAGCTATATTATGTTATTTATTTATTATAATTATTATTATTATTATTATTGCCTTTGCACAGCTTCTAACGCTGGAGATGTACTACGGTGTCAGCTGTTCACCACCAGTGAACTAAGGTAACACCTCTTATTTTTCAAGCTCCTTCCGGAGTATTCCAGCAGTTCCAAGTAGTGCTGTTTTCTGCAAGTGCTCTACCCTTATTACAGCCCCTATTTGTTCCATCTACTTCTCAAGATTTTTGCTCACTGTTCCCAGGGCTCTGACAATTATTGGTACCACTATCACCTTTTTCATCGACCACAACTTCTTTACCTCCCAAGCTAACCTGTCATATCTATCGACTTTTCTTTCTTCCTTATTGCATACCTTGTTGTCAGCTGGGCATGCTATATTTATGATCCAGCATAGTTTACTTATTATTATTATTATTATTATTATTATTATTATTATTATTATTATTATTATTATCATTATTATTATTATTATAAATACAATTGTGGAGAGCAGTAATTGGAGACAGACCAACAAGGGAGTCTCTGGGCAGTTGTTTCATGTGATAGAAATGACAGCCAAATCTCCCTCAAATCATTCATACTACCTTTAAACAAGGAATGATACATTGAACAATGTAGCCGAAGGTACTCCTAACACTAGAGCTAGAACAACTTTCATTTTCTGCCTGCTTGTTGAGATTGATCTGGGATAAACAATAATAGCAGCCATTTCAGATATTTTCTCCTCTGGAAGACAGGTGAGAGATATAACAATTGCCAGTCCCTGGAGGGCCGGAAAATATACAGGTGTTGTGGTCATGTTATTCCCTCCAAATGATGATAAGGAGGATGACCTAGTCAGAAGACAGTAGCTTGGTTGCTAAGTGACTGGATACAAATATGGGCATACAGACATACATATGACTGTATGTATGTCTGTATATATATATATATATATATATATATATATTTGTTAGCTTGTATGTATATATATAAATATATGTATGTATGTATGTACACAATATATAGAATGTCATTATATAAGAATGTCATCCGTTCCATTTTCTATCATTTAGCTATTTACATTTATATATAAACTCTATGGATACTATGAAATTTCCTGATGTATATCCAGTAGCAGGAGCATTTCCATTGTATGATGACATCAGGTAGCCAGCAATTTCGGATGAGCTTTGCATAGCATTCCACAAGGTTTTTACTAAAATTTTATTTAACTAGATACACACACACACACACACACACACACACAAACACACATCCATAAATGTGATGCCAGTATCTGAACAAAAGCAAACAGGTTAGTGTTAAGGAAACAGATGTAAAGTTCCAGAACTAATCCGCACCAGTCCAGTCTTGGGTTGGTGTTCACTCGTTTGTGCTGTTGCAGGTTTCTTCAAATTATTGCAATTGGTGTTGGTGTTGTTGTTGCTGTGGTTGCTGTCAAAACAGCTCACTTCCCTTTTGCTCCATCAGTGGTGATATCCAAAGGGTTGCTGCTGTTGTCGTCATGACAACAGGCCATCACACTCCTTTCATCTTGTTCATTATTGGATTCCTATGCTCTTATAAATGTCATCGTGTCATCATCATCATCATCATCACTATCACCATCACCATTACCATCATATCATTATCATGTTCATCATCATCAACATCATCATCATCATCACTATTATAACTATAGATCATGACAGGTCTAAACTCAGAGGGAATCAGAGATGAACTGAGTTCAATCCCAACTGTAACATTGGCCCTTGCGATATTCCCTTTCCCTCAGCTCCACAATAGTAACGGCTTTGGCTCACATTCTTTTTTTTTTTTCTGTTCAAGTGCCACATGACAATTGTGTCACCTCTAGTCATGTGACTGCTAGGCAGGTCATAGCTAAGTCACAAATATCCAGCCATACCACAGCTCACTATATCACAAACATCTGTATCACAGCCAGTCATATATATATATATATATATATATATATATATATATATATATATATATATATATATATATATATATATATATACATATATATACACACAAGGGTGAGTCAAAAAGTAATGCCATTTTGTTTAGGACAGCTATAATTACCAACACAGGAACATGTATCATCCATCAAAATGAAGCTGGTCCTCTGTGGATCACATCCCTACTTCTCAACATAGTCACCGTTTTTCTCAGTAGCAATGTTCCACCTTCAAATGAGAGCATGTATCCCTGCCCCGTAAAATTCTGTTGACTGTTCTTTGAGCCACTTCTTCACTACAGTTTTCACTTCCTCATCATTGGAATAATGTTTGCCTCTCAAACCCTCTTTCAGGAGGCCAAAGAGATGATAGTCTATTTCATCCTTCCTGCATGAGATAGAGTTATCTCCCTTTGACCGGTTCCAGTTGTGTCCAAGAAGGTTCAGTCTACAAGTGATTTCCATTCTTTTTTCTTATACAAAAGAAGAAAGTAGTCAGAATTTGGAAAAATACTATTTAAGTGCTTTCATCGTCCACAGGGATTCATCATGAATTTATGACGAATTCCTAAAGAGGATAAAAGCACTCAGTAAATAGTATTTTACCAAATTCTGACTACTTACTTCTTTTGTTAACCTTTTAACACACTGCATTTTGTCTAAAATTGTTTCCCCTGTCACTGCCCTGTTACTACAGGGGAGAAAACTCGACAGTGACATAATGCACCTACAGTGTGCTAAAGGTCAACCTATATGAAAACTACAAACAACCTGTATCATACATACATGCATGTGTGCGTATGTGTGTGTATGGAGAGAGAGAGAGAGAAAGAGTGATGGAAGTATTTGATCTGGTAACCCTGTTTATCATTCACAAGTACAGAAGTGCTCAATGTTGGCTACAGAGTAATATGTAAATGGATTTAAATCATACTGTTGGCCCAAGTGTCACAGTTGGTCATTTCATACAATTATGATGATGCCTAGCAAATACATATATATATATATATATATATATATATATATATATATATATGATGATGATGATATATATATGTTTTTCTCTCATAATTGATGTGTCCTTCATGCTACTTCATAACTCTAGACTGAGCACATCAACCCCTCCTGGGTCATGCAAATTTTAGACATGTGTGCAAGTGAATGTGTGAGTGTGTGCATTGCTTTAAATGAAACTCTTGTAGAGAACTAATGTTAAGAGCAACAGTGAGGAATGAGAAGAGCGAGACACAAAGAGGAAACGTTGTTTAGTTTGCTTTCGGTCACACAGGAACTGAAGGAATACAATATGTTATCCATAATGGATGGTAATCAGTGATAAAAGATTTTGGCAATCAAGGAATTAGGCCCCAGCTTCATTGAGAACCCTAATATTAGAAAGAAAAGTCCAAAAATATTTTTGATACAATGAAGTGAATATAGAAATCTTAACAATTTTTATATTTCCTACTGCTGCTAATGCTGCTGCTGCTAATGCTGCTGCTGCTAATGCTGTTGTTGTTGTTGTTGTTGTTGTTGTTGTTGTTGTTGTTGTTGTTGTTGTTGTCATCGTTGTCGTCGTTGCGTAGCCTTTGTCAGTTTTCCTGAAGTTGAACATAAATATTCTAACTGCAACTCTCCCCCATTTCTCTGTCTGTCTTGGGAGCATGGCATAAGACTTCTGGTATGTATCTGCTCCCTCTAACGGAGATGGTGATGTATATTTTCTTGTTGTTGTTGTTACTGTTAATGTTTATTCAGATGCTCTGATCATCTTTATTCACTGTTAGTCAACCTTAGTCACCCTTCACCAAGCTCAGCCAAGTTTGGTTAAGCAGCAAAGTTCTTAAAATGGTTCCCAAAGTGTTAAGTCAAAAAGTATACTAAAGGGAATTTGATATAAACTACAAAGAATTTTCATTCTTTCCTTCCTTGCTTCATAAATAAAACAGATTTCAATTGGTTTTCTTCTCACGAGTTTTCAAATATAATTTTGTTATTTTTGTGGTGCACCTCATTAAATCCATCTGTATACTAATTATAAACTACATATCAGCTCAAAGACTTTAGGCCTAAGATTCACAGTTCCAGAAAACATATATATATATATATATATATATATATATATATATATATATATATATATATATATATATATATATATATATACACATACATATATATACATATATATATAAATCACTAGCCACTAAACCTTTTTCTATTTTCTCTCCCTGTTTATTTTCTGTGTTCCTTTCTGTCGAAAACCATTGGCTTGAAACGTAAAAGACTTTCTCACTTCACGAGTGTTAAACTAATACATCTGTTTTCTGTTTACACACCCGTCTTCGTCTTTTGTTTATTTGTAAATTACATATTAGTAATAGAATAATATACATACATAGATACATCACATAACATCACATACACTTTGGAAGGATATAGATATAGTGTATAGGTATTGCATAGCTATGGTAGTATATCACAGACTATAGTGTATGTGGATATATCATCTAGACAATAGTCTACTGGTAGAGGTACATTTGTATATCAGATAGACGCTAGAATCATTAGATACAGTTGTATATCCCATACGCCATATAATATCACTACATCAATTACATTATAATATTGAATTGATACAGGTAAATAGCTCTCAGTAAAATCTTCCAATAAATATATTTGATTAAGCTTTATTTTTTACAGAATTTTGTTTCATTTAATGATTTCTAGAATTTATAGGAATGTTTATTCATTCCAGTCTTTCTCATTGTCTTCCTTTCTCTTCTCATTATTTTATAAATACATATATACATACATACATACACACACACACATACATGTATATGTTTATACATACATACATATGTGTGTGTGTGTGTGTACCAAAGTAAGCACATAAATATGAAACAAGGTGGGAAAAAATAGTACTCAAATACTGGAGGTAGAGTCATATGTTATATCATTAATTCTGAATCACCACTGTCCAACAAACAGGAACATAAAACTTTGAGTAGCAGTTTTTTGTGATATTGTTGCAGCTTTAATAGTAAAGGATTTAAATGCATGTGTATATGAATATATAGTTTTCATGAAGCATTGTCTGATATATATATATATATATATATATATATATATATATATAGATGTTTTAAATATTTTTTTAAGTCAAAACAATACAAGGTATAAAGAATTAATAAAACAGGTCAATAATTAGTACTATTAGCTGGTATTTTAATATTTCTGAGTTAGGACCACTTCTTCAGGAAATATTGAAGTACCAGCTAAAAGTACTTCCTATTGACTTGTTAAGATTTCATCACTTGCATTGTTTTGGCTTTAAAAAAAATATTAAAAAATTTTGTGTGTGTGTATGTGCGTAGTTGTAGAATTAATGTTAGAGTTGCAAATGCTCCAGGGCCTTACACACACACACAGAGTATACATGTATATATATGTGTATATATATATGCAAATGTATATATATATATATATATATATATATATATATATATACATGTATATATATATATTCATTAGAAATGCAGAGACGCCTATAATAGGACATCTACTCGCTAGAAATAGCAGCAAAAATACTACATACCACAAAAGTTAGGGATAATTTCGAAAGGAAATGAAAAATAAAATAAAAACTTTTACCAATCTATATTCTGTACCATGGTTTCAAGTCAATTTTAGTAAGATAAAGATTATATCTTACAAGGTCAGACTTTCGTCAGCAGAATTGACCAGACAACATATGAAGCATATATGCAGTTAGAATATATATATATATATATATATATATATATATATATATATGTATGTATGTATGTATGTATGTATGTATGTATGTATGTATGTATGTATGTGTATATATATGTGTGTGTGTGTATATATATATATATATATATATATGTATGTATGTATGTATATAGACATAGATATGAAGAGAGAGAGAGAGGGAGAGAGTTGATTCCATTGTGGACACATATGCTGCCTTGATTCTTGTGACATTAGAACCCTTTCTCTCTTTCTTTAAACAGAGTTGCCAGTTTATGTTATCAATGTTGTTCTTGTTAATGTTGTTGTTCTTGTTAATGCTGTTGTTCTTGTTATTATTATCATTATAAATATCATTATTATTATTATTATTATTATTATTAATGTTATTATCAGTGGTGGTGGTGGTGGTGGTGGTGGTGGTTATGGTGGTGATGTTATTGATGATGTTAATGTTGTTAATTCACAGAGATACTAATATGGACATGTGTGTGCAGATGCATATATATGTGTGTACATGTGTGCATGTATATGCATGCGTGTTGGGTGGGGTATGTGCCAGTGTTAGCATGTGTGTGTTTGTGTGTGTGTGTGTGTGTGTGTTTGTTTTAAGTCTATCTGTTGCCAACGCAAGCTGGTTTTCATCATGATGATGATGATGATGGTGATTGGGATGATGGTGGTGTTGGTTGTAATGATGATGATGATTATGATGTCGATGATGTCAATAAATATGCACAGAAAACTCAGTCATAACTTTATTACGTTTTAATAACAACAACAACAAC
>NC_142941.1:3480308-3482808 GCF_046866305.1 Octopus bimaculoides
TGGTTAAAATTATTATAGTAATAATGAAGCAAAGAAATTTCCATTATTTTACATCATTTCAAGCAAAATATTTTCTGTGAAACATTTTATCCCACCAAATAATGAGAAATTTGGGTTAAATTGAACAAAACCTCTGTCCAATTCTATTAGAAAACCTATCTGCAACACTGATTGTTGCAGATATAATATTTCTATTTTTTCAATCGTCATTCTGAGCATGCAGGTCCCACCTTTACCGTTTGAAAGGTAAAAGAGAGAGAGAGACGGGGGGAGGGAGGTTGCGAGTGAACTTGATACAATTAAAAAACCTATATATGAATGATGTTGTAATGTAGCATTATTTTGTTTTATCATATTGTCATATTTTCCTTCTGCTAATGTTGAATAGCCAAAAGAGTTGTGTGAAAGCTTTGTGAGATTTTAAGTACTGGTCTGTTGCCCTCCTATTCTGCTACATACCTCATATACAGTTCTAAAGTGCAACATACTGGTTGGTCTTGGGAGGAATGGCTGAACCTGATAACTTCACTAACCTTTTGTTTTCTTTAAAAAAAATTTACATGAATTATTTATTTCTTTTCTTATTATTTGAATTATTTTCTTTTTTTTTTCCATACAAGCAACATATTGTTTAAAATTGGTATCAATTTGCCCTAAAAATAATAACATAACCTCTCAGATTTCATATCCTATCTTAAATTTTGAGGTGGCTTGAAAACTAAAACCAGAAAGGCATGCAATAGGGCAGAGTATGACTGGATATAATAAAGCTTTAATAAAACTGTCAAGTCACGTAAAGTCGACATCAAGCAAGGATGGCAGGATTCCCTCCCTTGAAAGGTAGGGATTAAAGGATTCCCTCCCCTGAAAGTTATTTACACGAGTTCTTTATTAAAGAAATCAACTTGATATATTTCCCTGAGTCCCTAGAATGTGAATATGGCCCCAACACATCTATCCAGCCCAAACTAATACTAGTCAACATGAAACAATTACATTTAACAACTCATAAATCAATCTTAAATCGATTTAACAAACCACACAAAGCAATCTCCACCACATGAATTTCTCAATTACAAATCACAGCTATTGACAAATATTGTTCATAAGTTGGATAAAAATTAAATGTTTTGGTTTGTTTTGTTGTTAATTTTTTCTTGTATGTACGTATGTTTATATGTTTTTTACAGTCTGTTACTTATTTTATATATTTTCAATTTTTAATTTAAAAAAGAAAAATTGCGTTTTTCCAATATCAAATTTATTTAATCTGTGAACCTATATCACGTGTTTTGGTTCTGGCTGTAATCATGGTGACATGATGTGTTGGCTTTCATGCTGATTGATGAATTTTTTCAATGGGAAACATCAAAGCGGTTACTGACTTACAAAAAAAAAAAGGCTAATAATAAATATTTTTTAAAAAAAAGAAAAGAAAAACAACATTGAGATTTGTTTCAGGAGTGAGAAAGAAAAGGGGTTTGACCTTTCATTTCTCTCTTCAAGTGTCCTTAGAGTATTGTAAATGTGTCATGACAAGGTGAACGTTCAGCTTTGCTGAATGCTCTCTTGTCAACAGACGTGCGACCCAAGGCTTAGTTTGAAAGCCAAATCTAATCCAATACTGTGTTATGGCATGTGATTATTCTTTACAATATCTTTTTTTTTTTCCTTCTTGTTTAAGCAAGACTAAAATCTCGTTTTTTTGTGAAATCATCACATTTTTTTTTTTTTTTTTTTTTTTCTGTGTGAACTGCACCAGTGACATTTAGCTGACCTCCTTTCCCTGACATTGGGACCAACACAGGCAAGATACAAACAAAAACAATTGTTAAACCTTCATTTGTTATTTTATCCTGCTGAAATTGAATTTTTTAATCCATTGTACAGTACAGCTTTTTTTTTATTATACATACACCTACACTCATACACACTTACACACATATATACGTACACACCTGCATACACATTTACATAAATACATATATTATTGGTTTTTCTTTCTGTTTTCAGTGTAGCACAGTCAGTGACCTCTGGTGATAAACAGGAAAGCAAAAAGGGTGTAATTTTTCAACTTCTAAAAACCACAAATTCCTGAAACAGCCAAACAAGCACAGTAATAGTAGCCATAATAATGATAAAAGCAATTACTATTAATAATAATAATAATTATAATAATAACAACAATAATCTAGAGTATAGTCTACCTGCACTTGGTCGATAACTGGGAAACATTCCATTAACTGCAGTTTATCTACAAAACTTGAGATCTTAACTGTTAGATACCAGCAAAGATTGTATTATAATAATAATATAAATAATATAATTAATACATGTATTATAGCATAATATAATCTAATATGACACATATAATATGAAATATATATATATACATCTATATATATATATAAATGTATGTATGTATAATACGATATAATTAATTGTGAATATGAAATGGAGTGTTGATATTTTTTCCTATAAAAAAAATCAATAAAGCAAT
>NC_142941.1:3487808-3512808 GCF_046866305.1 Octopus bimaculoides
ACCCTGTTATAGACACTCGCGTGTTAGTCTCACTGTGATAATTCTGAAGTACGCTTGAGTTCACTTTGTTGTCGCGTAGCACTATTGTCGATCAATGAAACCAGTATCAGTTAACATAACATTGATTCAATTGACTGTAAAAACATGCTTTGTGATTCATCAAAAGGAATCAATACATTACCAAAAGAAAATCCTCTTAAAATGAAGAACTGAAGCCAAAAAAACATGAACAGTTCCTTCTGATATATTTTCATTTTTACCTTCAGATTAGCAGCATTCTGATTCCTGATTGAATAACATAATTGATTTCTAAATGTCTCCCAATATAAGAAATGTTTGCTGCTGCCAGCTTTCTTTATCTTCCCTCCTCCATTTCCATTAAGCATCATTTTCTCTTACACTTTTCACATTCTACAAAATGGATATCTCAAATGAGGCAAATCAATAAATGAGTTCCTGCTCAGAACCAACAATGCTCTGACTATTGATCTATCAATTATTGGAACATTTCCCTGCTAATCGGTGCAGATGTAGCTGCGTGCTTCACAACTTCACTTTGTATGTAGAGTCTCAGGTTCAATCTGAGTATATGACACCTTGAGCAAGTCTCTCTGATAATAACCTTGGGTAGACTAAAGTCTTGTGAGTGGAGTTTGGTAAATGGAAACTATGTGGAAACCCACTGAGTGGCCTGTCAGTTCTTTGCAGGGCCGTATTAAGACCCATGGAGGCCCTAAGCACTTAAAAGGTCTTGGTGACCCCATGTATTTGTAATTCAAAATATCAACAGTAATAAATCATAAGATAAAGTTTTATTTTTCAAAATGAAACAAAACTAACAGTAAGAGGGAAAATAATGTTTATTTTTGTATATTTCCACTTTATTTGTACATGGAAAGTTTTTTCTTCTTTTTTCAGTTGCAAAGTCTTTGATCAGATCCTCAAAACTTAATTTTACATCACACATCCACTTCTATACTTAATAGAGACAAGGCATCCTGAATATTATCTTAGCAAATTCAAAGTGATTTCTTTTGTGCCACAAACCATTTACCATTTCCGTGGTTTCTCCACGCTTCCCTTGATGCCACAAGCACATGTTTCTTTGACAAAATGGTTAATCCATCGCTGGTTCTTTGGACTTGACTGAATCTGTTGCCTGGTTTAACCCTTTCGTTACTGTATTTCTGTTGAGATGCTCTGTAACAAAGAATTTAGTAAAATAACTTAGTTATCATTCTGCTAGTGTTAAGAACATAAATTGTGACTAATATTTGGTGGAAGATTTTTATTCAGAATTTAAGAAAACAAGACTACAGAGCCAGAATCGGTTTCAGCCAGGTTGGTAATGAAAGGGTTAACAACCGACCCACCCCACACCTGGTGCTTTGGGTGACCTTAACAGACCCCACTCAATTACAAAAATCTAGGTTCTACCTTCTGACTTTGCCTAACTTCATTTGTCCCTTTCCCTCTGTCACACAGACCCTAATTAGGGTCACAAACACAGCCATTCTTGATCTCATTCTGTTGTTCTTTATTTCTTCTATTCCTTTATTCCTGTTCTTGTTTCTCTCATGGAACTGTGAGCCCAACTGGAGCACCAACTTAAAGGTTTTTGTCAATCGAAACAAGCCCAGTCCTTATCTGGATGCTTGTATTTATTCAGTCAGTCTTTGTCCTCAAACACCTCCACCCCTCACACTCTGTATATACACAGACACGCACACACACACACACACACACACACTCACACGTGTGTGTATGCAAGTGTATACATGTACATATAACTGGTATAGTCGTGGACACATCACCACCACCACCACAACTATCACTCCTGACACTACAACCATCACCACCACCACCACAATCATCACCGCCACCACAACCATCACCCCTGCCACCATCACAACCATCACCACTGCCACCACAATCAACACCATTGCCACCACAACCATCACCACCACCACGACCATTACCACCACCACCACAACTCCAACTACAACCCCTCCCCACCACCATCTCTACTTCCATCATCACTGATTCTGTCATTATTAATCTCTTCACAGCAAACAGATCTAAAATTGAAATATGTTCCTCTAAAATAAACATATCAGACACTCAATCACTCGTTTCAACCCACCCTGGACCACCACCACCAACATTCTCTTGCATGTTACTCTCACTCCCCCCTCACCTCTTTATTTTATGAGTTGATTATCTAAATCTTAATCCAACTGTAGACTTCTATTCTTTCTCCCTATATACACAGACATATATATATAATGTATATACACACACATCTGCATGGACAACAGATATTAAATGATGACGATGATGATGGGGGAATGGTTGTGGTGGTGATGATGATGATGAGGATAAGGATATACATACATATACATGTGTATGCGTGTCTGTGTGTATACATATATATATATATATATATACACACACACACATATATATGTATAAATATATGTATGTATGTTTATGCATATAAGTGTATGCATGTGTGTGTCTGTCATTCTTGTCTTTCCTAAACCCCACTCCACTACCACCACCACCACCACTTGACGAAACACTAACAAAACAATCACATGACCAAAGGATACCATCCCAGTGCAGCACTGACTGCAACACTACCAATGCCTTAAACCACCCCACAACTGGAGCCACAACTACCACACCACTGGAACTTCAACAACCACACCATTGGAACTACAAAACTAAGCAGGTATGTTCATTTTACTTATTGCATTGTTTTTACTGCAATTAACCTGATTAATTAGTGTAATTTGTTCAGTCATTTTACTTTAGTGAGATTTTGCTGACCAAGTCTCAGTTGTCTGAACATGGCTGAATTAAACTTAGTCTTCTGTTATATTCAACATAATAGCGGTACATTGGTCCATCCATCTGTCTACCTATCTATCTATCTACCTATCTATCTATCTATCTACCTATCTATCTATCTATCTATCTTTCTATCTATCTATCTATCTGTCTATCTAGTCATCTTCTGCATTCATAGCCCATGTTTCGCTATTATACATCATAGTTTTAACACAGGCATCATACAATATGTCTTTCACTCTGAAGGGGGAAAAAACTTCATTGCCAGCAGTGATAGAATCTCCCTGAACTTTTTTCCAGCCCATTCTTACTGTAGATGCTTTCCATTCAAGAGCGATCATCTCCCAACTAATTATATCACCTAAGTAACAAAAACTTATGACTACTTCTTGTGAGGCATTTAAAACAGTCGATTTCCAATGGACTCAGAGTACATATTGTCCCAGTGCATACAAAGTGCACTTTCTCGGTTCACTAACCTCTGGTCCCACGACACCATTTCTGTACCCGTAACTAATAAACACCAATATATACGTCGTTGAATGCTGCAGTTGATAGATTTAGTAACGGTTGATGGAAGAAGTGATTTCATGGCTTATTCAGCCATCGGCTATGTTAGGCAAAACTTGAAGTTTCCGTCAACACAAATTTTACAACATTCTCCTCCTCCTTCTCATGTGTGTTTTCCATGCTGGCATGGGTTGGACAGTTTGACAGGAGCCAATGAGGCAGAGGACTACACCAAGCTTTACTGTCTACTTTGGCAGGGTTTCTGTGGCTGGATGCCCTTCCTAATGTCAACCATTTACCCCACACACACACACACACACATACATTGCAACTGCCACTGTAATTCTCCATTATTGTATCCTTGTTTGCTTTTGTTTTATATTTATTTATGTTTTCTATTCAAAAGTGAAAGCAGTGGCATTGGCTCCTTCGATGTGAACTTTCTGGCCCCTCAAAGATGAAATTACTATAAATAAAGGCTGTCTCCTGTCTTCACCCCAAACTACCTTACCCTGTACCCATCACAGTGCTATCACTGCAGATGAATTACCTGATGTATTCTCCCTGGGGCTTCACGAGTGAAACCACTCTCTCAAAACTGTGTCTAACTTCATTGTGTCATGTTCGCACTCTTACTAGTGTTTATAAACCTCCGGTGCTACTTGTGTGTCGACTTAATATATTATGTGGAAGAAGGCGAAAAACCAAACACATATGTTGGTGACATTGCAGCTGATTCTAAGCTTCTGAACAGCATCAGTGCCAAGGAAATGGATCTGATTCGATTCAGTCAGGTGGGGCAAGGTGTAACAGACGGTTCTCATTTCTTCCGAGTGTCAGAAAAAACAGGTAAGCTGTACACTACTCAAATACTAGATGCTGAGTCGATGTGTGTTCAGAAAATGGAATGTTCCAGAAATGTAGACATTGCAATTAAAAAAGCTGAGACTTTTATGAAAATTCTTGAGATAAAAATATGTGTGTTGGACCTTAATGATCATCAGCCTCAATTTCCGAAGAGTAAAGTGAAAATAGAGTTTTTAGAGGATGATAAAAGGGGGAGAATAAGGAAGATCCCAAGTGCTCTGGATAAAGATATTGGGATATTAAACTCAAAGATAGAATATCAACTGAAGGTCAGTTCTAGTGATCCCTTTTCCTTGACCGTGTCCAAACGCCTGGATGAAACAGATGAACTTTGGATTTCTCTCAAAGACAATCTTGACAGAGAAACAAAAGATATGTACGCTATGCAGGTAATTGCTAAAGACAGTGGTATTCCACCTAAAGAGAGTGTTCTGGATGTTGAAGTAGAAGTTATTGATGTCAATGATAATCCACCAGTATTTACACAGAATGTCTACAACATTACTGCCATCAATGAAAACTATCAGACTTCTCCGATTCTGGTGTTATCAGCAAGTGATGAAGATATGGAGAAAAATGGTGACATCACATACCACTTCAGCATCAACACACCAGAGAATTTAAAATCCCATTTTGAATTGAATGAAAAGACAGGTGAATTGTTCTTGCAAAGGAAGTTTATTTCAGGGCAGAAGCTGACACATTGGTTGTACGTTGAGGCGATTGATGGAGGCAAACCTCCTCTCAGTTCTATGGCTGCTGTTCTAGTGCGTGTCATCAATCAATTGAATCAATCACCAAAGATATACTTCAACTTTGTGTCAAGAGCATCAGGAAAAACAGCCATTATATCTGAACAGATCCAAGTCAGTAGTTTCATTGCATACATTAAAGTGGAAGATGAAGACGTGGGTCAAAATGGTGACATTGAATGTCAGATGAACCATGATAAATTCCAACTGGTTGAATTAGGTCCCAAGAAGTTCAAAGTTATTATTAAAAATAAAGTTGACAGAGAGTTGAATGACTACTATGACGTCACAATCATCTGCCATGACAAGGGTAACCCACCTTTACAGACCAAAGACAAGTTCTCAGTCATCATAACAGACATTAATGATGAACATCCAAAATTTTCTAAGAAATTGTATCAGTTTTGGGCAAAAGAAAACAACCAAGCTAACATCTCAATCGGTGTTCTTAGTGCCACAGATGCAGACCTAGGAGCAGGGGGACAGTTACATTTCTCTCTGTCTTCCAGCAATGAATCTGATACACCATTTCAAATTTCCAAAGATGGAGTGATATCAGCAAAAGAACCATTAGACCGTGAACAACAAGGTTGTTACAAGTTTGAAGTTGTGGCTTGTGATAGAGGGTCCCCATCACTGAGTAGCACAGCAAGTATCAATGTCATAATTACAGATGAAAATGATAATGCACCCTATTTTACATTCCCCCCAAATAACCCCTTTCCCCTGGACATTTCTTACCACAACTCCAGTCAAAACAACATTACCATTTTAAAGGCAAAAGACATAGACTGGGGACAGAATGCTTTCCTTACATACAACATTATCTCAGGAAATAATCGAAGCTTGTTTGATATCAACCATTACTCAGGTTTACTACTATTTGCCCGCCAAATCAGTATCAACGATTCGGGTGTCCATGAGCTACAGATATCTGTGAAGGACAGCGGTACACCTTCTCTCTCGTCTCTTACTAATTTAACTCTGACAGTAACCATTAACAACAAACAAATGAAATCAAAGACATCTGCTCAAAAACAAACAGTAGTAGGATTGGATTCAAGTTTATTGGTCGTCATAATCCTGGTGGCTGTTGTGATGTCTGTGTCGTTTGCAATTCCACTGACATGGTGGATTATTAAATGCAACAACAGGAACAATCAGCATTATCACCGCAAAATCCGTCCATCAGATCAAAGTGCACCTGATCCAGAGGCACATGCAAGTGCATCAACATGCAGACAACCAAACTTAGATGGAGTCAACTCTTCTGTTCTTCTTGAAACAACAGAAATTACACAACAGGTGAGTTGAAAAACTTGTCTAAGCTACCAATATCTACTCTCAAAGATAGAATATAGGGTTCTGAATACCGTACCTAATATACTCCCTCATCTTAGAACAATGTCAGACTTTCGTTTCTAGTCTAAATTCTATACATTACATGCTTCTTGCTGTTGCTTAAGCCAAGGTCTGCTCCAATTCCACACCAGTTAACCTTATGTCACTCTGATTCTTTTCTACACTAGGCACAAGGCCCAAAATTTGGGGGGAGGGGCCAGTCAATTAGATGCAACTGTACTTAATTTATCAACCCGAAAGGATGAAAGGCAAAGTGGACTTCAGTGGAATTTGAACTCAGAACACAAAGACAGACGAAATCCTGCTAAGCTTTTCTGCCAGCTCGCCACCCTCTTCTGTCATTCTGATTGAGAGGTAGGTGTGTGCGTATATGAAGGCTGTGAGCTGGCAGAGTTATTAGCATGATAAGGTGGCGAGTTGGCAGAAACATTATCATGCTGGGTGAAATGCTTAGTGGTATTTCATCTGTCTTTACATTCTGAGTTCAAATTCCTCCGAGGTCAACTTTGCTTTTCATCCTTTTGGGGTTGATAAATTAAATACCAGTTGCGTACTGGGGTCAATGTAATCGACTAGTCCCCTCCCACAAAATTTCAGGCCTTATGCCTATAATACAAAGGATTATTGCACGCGTGCATGTGTGTATGAATGAATCTATATGTATAGTTGTATGTGTATTTATATCCTGTATGTGTGTCACATGTATCTCTGTGTATATTGTGATGTATCTATGCATGTCTGTATATGTGTACAAGTGTGCATACATGTGTATATGTTTGTGTGTATATCTGAATGTGTATGTATGTGTGTGTATCTGTCTTTGTGTATGCGTGTGTCTGTAGATGTGCAAGCATCTATGTGTTTGTATCTGCATGTGTGTGTGTGTGTGTGTACACCACCAATCTTTAGTGTAATTAAGCAAACCCTATTGCAATTCGACCCCTGTATATACTGTGACCCCTATATTCAAACTTTATCAAATCTTACTTCACCTAGACCTGCGTACAAGAATTAGCCATTCCCCCTGGTGGCAGTGATGGAAACCAATTTAGTGTGAACACACTGGCAATTATGCCACCAGATCAAACAGTTCAATTGAATGGTACCGAGATCATCTGTAACCCAGGTAGGCAGGTCTTCATTCCACACATGCATCCCCACATATTACTTAATGTAATGATGAAGATGAGGGTGATGGAGGACGATGGTGGTGGTGGTGGTGGTGGTGGTGGTGGTGGTGACGACGAAATACTGGGATTGGCATAATTGACTGAAAACAATTAAAGGTGGTGCCCCAGCATGACCAGAGCCCAGTATCTCAAACCAATAAAAACAAATAGATTGAGCTGTTAGAACATCAAATATGATACCTTGCAGTATTTGTTCTGACTCCCTCCATTCTGGGTTCAAATTCCACCAAGATCAGATTTGTTTTTCATCCCTTCAGAGTTAATAAAAAGGAGATCAATCGAAGGCAGAACAACTTCAAGACAGATACCTTGTGGTATTTATTCAGATTCTTTGTATTTGGAGTTGAAATTCCATTTTGGCTGAATTCTTTCATTTTTATTCTTTTACTTGTTTCAGTCATTTGACGGTGACCATGCTGGAGCACCGCCTTTAGTCAAACAAATCGATCCCAGGACTTATTCTTCGTAAGCCTAGTACTTATTCTATCGGTCTTTTTTTTGCCAAACCGCTAAGTTACGGGGGACATAAACACACCAGCATCGGTTGTCAAGCGATAGTGGGGGGACAAACACAGACACACAAACATATGCATATATATATATCAACCCATGCTAGCATGGAAAGCGGACGTTAAACGATGATGATGATGATGATGATATACGACGGGCTTCTTTCAGTTTCCATCTACCAAATCCACTCACAAGAAGACACTTGCCCGAGGTGCCACGCAGTGGAACTGAACCCAGAACCATGTGGTCGGTAAGCAAGCTACTTACCACACAGCCACTTGATCCCTTTCCAGTTTAACATCATCGCCTGGCACGTTGGGTACCTTTGAAGGTATTTAGGTCAAGTTTTCAGTTGGAGGACACCTTCATGCCTCCCACCACTCTCAGAGACCCTGTAAAGAATCAAAGGGTGCTGGTCCTTACTTTATATTCTCCCCTTCAGGGTCCCCTACTTTGTCCCTTTAGTTTCATCAGTGTAGTTGTTGGTAAAGGAAAATTTCCCGCTGCTCACCTGTAATCTAGGGATCCACCTTACTGACAAAACAAACATCTGGGAGAAAAAGAAAAAAACACTTTCTAGTTTTCCGAACATGTAAAACCATGTTTTATTTCTTTTATTTTACAGAACATTCTATCGTGCCTTACATTGATGAGAACCCAAGGGTCAGAGCTATGAAGATTCTGCACCGGGCTTTCAGCTGCCCAGACGACCAAACCAATAATATCAGCTATCTTTACAAACTCCACCTGTCTCAGATCAGGGAACTGGTCATTTGCCAACCAAACCTAGTAAGAGGTCCAAGCATAACTTTACATAATGAAAACCAAAGCATCGTCCCTCAGTCGAATGCTGAATCAGTCCAGTATTGCAGACAGAATCAGAAATTATACCGTATCCATTCTGTCAGGCAGAACACACAAAAGACTTGCTATAAGAAACATTGCAACACTTCCACAGAACAAAATGAATAAACGACACAAATATTCTGAAATTTTACTTTGTTTTTCAAGTGTGTGTGGTCTGGTGATTTAAATGTTGAGCTTATGATCATTGGGTTATAGGTTCAATACCTGCACCAGGCAGCACATTGTGTCCTTTTGCAAGGTAGTTCATTTCACATTGCTCCAGTTGACTTCAACTGAAAATGAGTTGCAGTGGTAGCTGGGGCTAAACCCTGTGACAGACTTGTGTCCCATTTAATGAGGAGTCATGTTTTCTTAGTTAAATACCTGCTGTGTTTGTTACACTAAAAGGAAAACTTTACATTTGGGGTCCTGCCTCATTTTGCACTGCAACTGTATCCCTGTTTTAGCATCAGTTCTGATTTGATCAACCACTATTAATTACTTGTAGACAATCACCATTGCCACTTGCTGGAAAGAGTACCAACATTGAGGGTCAAAGGCCCAATGACTGCAGGAGCTAACGTTCTGCAACAGAGGCATCCTGACATCAAAGACAATGATGATAGGAAATTAATCGATTGAGTTAGGGTTGCTGAATGATACTAGCATCTTGTTAAGTATTGAACACTGTTAAAACTGTTATTGGTCTTAAGAGCAACACTCGAACATACATACATTCGGCCTGTGAAGTGATTCCCGATAACAGTTTGGATTGCTCCAGCTGGTACAGATATCATATGTCTCACTTTCTACCTCACTATCTTCACTCACTTGCTACTCTATTACTTATCTTTGTTTTCTTTGTGTGCAGAA
This sequence comes from Octopus bimaculoides, assembly GCF_046866305.1. Taxonomy (NCBI): domain Eukaryota; kingdom Metazoa; phylum Mollusca; class Cephalopoda; order Octopoda; family Octopodidae; genus Octopus; species Octopus bimaculoides. The sequence continues at coordinate 3,497,572 of NC_142941.1, forward strand.
AGACTTCCATGACCATCACAAGTGAAACAATGGGGCAGCTACCAGTTAATGCTACCAGCTTCAAGTGTTAGCCTCTGCTGCATTTGAAGGGGGAAAAATCAAATATTAAAATTCTTTTTAGTAATATTTTCTCAGTCAGAAATACGTGTCCGGCTGAGTTCTAATTAATTATCTCCCTTGGATCATTTCACTTTCTGAGATGAAATTACATCTATGAAAGGCCGGACTCTTGCGATCATATACGTATATTGGTTTCATATTTTGGCACAAGGCAAGCAGGTTTGAGGGAAGGGCTAAATCGATTACATCGACTCCAGTACTTCACTAGTACTTATTTTATCGACCCCGAACGGATGAAAGGCATAGTGGAGACCGGCAGAATTTTAACTCAGAACGTATAGAGGGAAGAAATACCTCTAAGCATTTTGCTCTGCATGTTAACGTTTCTTTTCTACTCTAGGCCCGAAATTTTATGGGGCGAGGGACCAGTCGATTAGATCGACCCAGTACACAACTGGTATTTAATTTGTCGACCCCGAAAGGATGAAAGGCAAAGTCGACCTCAGCGGAATTTGAACTCAGAACGTAACGGCAGCTGAAATACCGCTAAGCATTTCGCCCGGCGTGCTAGCGTTTCTGCCAGCTCGCCGCCCTTGCTACTGCAATCATATTGAAAACAAAAACCAACACCGACTATATATGCATGGCATAACTACAGGGTTTTAGTACTGAATAATCCTTTAGTTTAATGCAAAATTGTTCTTAATGTAAGTGGACACTAAAACGTATTTATGTTAAACGCAGTAAAATAAAACATTTGTTGTACCTTAAAAAGCAATGACCCATTGTAGTTGCAAACGAAACTTTCTTTTAACGCCAGTTTCTTTTTTTACAACAAAATGTTTTAACAACATTTTTTATAAGAAGAGAGAAATAACATTAAAAGATCGATTTATCAAGGAGGTAAATCCATAACTACCAAAAAAAGAAAAAAAGAATTAAACAGAAGAGGTGGAGACACAATGTATATGGAGAGGCAGATAGACAGACAGGCAGATGGATGGTTCGATCGATCAATCAATCAAACCAGGAAGTTGGAAATTTTCTGTATTCACCATTAAACACATTTCATTTGCTAATAGGAATTACATGCTGTCCCAAATGTCACTGATAGGTTTCAATTTTTAATAACTTTCTTAACTTTACAAATAAATGTATGAAATTTTGATACAATGTAAAAGACATAATGGAAATTAATATGCACAACTCAAATTTTGCAACACCACTACATCACATGAAAAATATTTGCAGTATTTTCAATTCTAATGCACACTTCACACACTGGATTGCAAACTCATCAAATGCAGCTCCGTTGTCGCCAAGTGACTACTTCCATTTTGCTTGGGGTTTCTTGCTTTTATAACTATCCAGAAGGATAGACATATCATTGAGAACAACAGATTTCGTTGGTGGCCTTGTTACCTCTGTTCTAGCTTTTGGTGGAGTGGAAGAGGCTAGAAAGGGTCAAGTGGTGAAGACATTATTTCGGCCTAGCTAAAGGCATCTGGAAAATGGAAAACTGTTGTCACAGAAAAACCATTGTTCCACCGTGGAAAAAGTTCTGTTGCTGAGTTAATTTAAATTTCGCTATGGTGGATCGAATCCATTTCATGCATGCACGATCCACTACAGATATTATATCAATGAAAAATTGAAGTCGATGTTTAGGCAAAATATTCAGCTTCTTGTTCAGCGATGGCCTTGTCTAAATTGCACTTCACTTTCTCGATATCAACTTTACACTCACAATATTCACTGAGAGCAAATATCAGCTCGGGACACAGATCCTTTAGGCGCACTTGATTGGGCACGAGATTAATAAAAACATAGCATTTCTTATCCAGTGTGGTTTTTTGAGCTTCAATTTTAGCATCCGATGCATCCGACTTTAGGTGTTTGGCAACTAATTTCCACGAATCGTCATCACTTATATGTTCCAAAATATTTTTTAAAACAGTGAAGTTCATATCTTTGATTTCTTCTGCTTTCTCAATAAGGTCAGCTAGGTCTTTGTTGTAAGGAATACACTGATCTGGAAAATACATTTTAATATACCTGTCCATAACAGATTCAACTCTTTTTTTGTATTTCTCTTCAACTTCGTCATCGAAAAACTTCACAAGACATTCAATAATTGTTTCGATGCTTCGTTTTTCATTTGGGGGAGGTAAGGATTTCTCATAATAATAAAGCGGTAACATCGTAACATCATGACAAAACTCTTCAAATACTTGCATATCTTGCAAATTTCTCTCACTTTTTTCCATTTTCATCTTCCATTTCTGCTTTTCATCTTCCAAATATTTATATTTTACCTGATTAAGTTTATTCTGGAAATTACGATTTCTCTTTCGCTTGCTCATTGTTGCGAAGACCCGAAAAACTACGTCTAGGAAACTAGGAAGTAAAACTTTTTAAAATATATATTAAAAAACGAATCGGAAACGATGAAGACGAAACGTATTTACTTTGTGTATGAAGTTCTCTTGTGTTTTAATAACCAGACGTTTTACTATCGCAACCACCCAACTAGGAAATAAAATACTAAGTAAAAGTTTTTTTAAAAAACGAATCGGAAACGATGAAGAAGAAACGTATTTACTTTGTGTATGAAGTTCTCTTGTGTTTTAATAACCAGACGTTTTACTATCGCAACCACCCAACTAGGAAATAAAATACTAAGTAAAAGTTTTTTAAAAAATGAATCGGAAACGATGAAGACGAAACGTATTTACTTTGTCTATGAAGTTCTCTTGTGTTTTAATAACCAGACGTTTTACTATCGCAACCACCCAACTAGGAAATAAAATACAAAGTAAAAGTTTTTTAAAAAATGAATCGGAAACGATGAAGACGAAACGTATTTACTTTGTGTATGAAGTTCTCTTGTGTTTTAATAACCAGACGTTTTACTGTCGCAACCACCCAACTAGGAAATAAACTACAAAATAAAAGTTTAAAAAAAAAAACGAATTAATATAATTCTCGGTAGTATATTAAATGGCTGATTTGTTACTGTTGCCTTGACATTAAATAACAAGATATTTTATTTTTATATCTTCAATATATTTTCCTAATTTTACCTGTTTTCTTTCTTTTCCAATTGAAACATTATTTGGAGAGAGTTGTGATTACCTTGAATGCATCTGCTTAATAATAAGTATTGTCTGAATAGGAGCAAATAGTCATACAGGAGAGAAACTTCTTTGTCTTTTATCATCACAGTTTTGTATAAAAGGTTGGCGTTTAGCACACTGTAGGTGCATCATGTCACCATATAAGTTTGCTCCCCTGTAGTAACAGGACAGTGATGGGGGAAACATTTCTATAGAAAATGCAATGTACTAAAGATTAAAAGGAACCCAGTACATTCTACAGCCCCCAGTATAAGGGAAATAGGAAAATCAAGAAGGCAATGGTTGAAAAACATGTAAGAATGTGTTTAGTGAAGCAACAATTGTAAATAAGTGATATGAAACCCTTGGTCCTGACAACCTCAGTCATATTTGTTGGAGTTAAATTTCATTATCATTATATGTCTGTCCTCCATGCATCTATTAAACAGGTCTCCTCTCATAAAATGTATTACTACTTATAGTCTTTTGTCACCACTTTCATGTGGTCAGCCTGCATCACTTCTTCCTAATCCACAATCTAGGTGGAAATCATAAAGTCTCAAATCCAACGGTATTCTTCCTCTGAATCTGCCCATTCCTAAAGCTTACCTTGACTTCTTCTATTCCTCTTTACTTTGGCCCTCATTTCTACCCCATGCAACAGAAGCCACCGAAGGTCCTTGCTGACTGCAGAGAAAATAATGAAACAATAACAAGAAATGAAATGTAAAAACAAAGGAAAAGACAAATGATTTCTGAGAAACAATTTTTATATGGAAAACAAAATTTATAACAAATTTTCATTGGAAGAGAAAAATATTGTCTTCTTTGTGAGTTGTGCAGTGATAAGAAGGGAAAGTTTATGAAAACTTTAATTTCCATTTGCTAAATTATTTATTGATGTTGTAGATAGACAGAACACTGGTTGTATTGATGTAAAGATGAAGATAAAGAGAAAAAGATTCAGTCTCACCCACATTGGCATCTATTCAAAATTAATTCCCTCTCTCTCTCTCTTTCGGAGAGGCACACACGGCAGTAACTTCCGCCTACCAAATTCAATCAAAGCTTCGGTCGGCAGCAGAAGACACTTGCCCAAGGTGCCATGCGGTGTGACTGAACCCGAAACCATGTAGCTGGGAAGCAAGCTTCCTAACCACACAGCCATGCCCATGCCTATATATATATATATATATATATATATATTTATACTGTAAGAAAGTTGGATCATAAACAACATTGTTATGTCTTTAATAATGGGAGAAGTATTATAATAACAACAGGTGGGGTATTATGCTCCAAAGTAACAGTACAAAGACAGTTCATGAGAGTCAGTCAGATATTTCCATAAAACAGGTATCGTAGATCAGTGAATTCAAAAACATTATCAATAAAGAAAGAATTCAATACAACAGTATTGTGTAACCAGACAGCTGTCATTAAGAAGGAAGCTGTTGCTGTATGGTTGGCAAAACATAAGCTCATAAGCAATTCTATTCAATGTCCCACTTCTAGGTACCAGTGAAATATTGGAAATGTAGTGGTTACAATTTTAGTCAAGTGAGAGACATACATCTTGTCTTTATTTTATAAGTGCAAATCACAACTGGATCTCATGCTGTTTATATAGAAAGATGTGGTCAATGAATCAATCAGATGTTGGGTCAGTACAGTGACCTTTCACACAGTAACATGAAAAACAAATTAATCAAAAATAGGTACTGTGGATATAAACATCCTGTTTGTCAATTTTGAAAAGGATGTTTTTAATGGTTTAACCAAAGGACAATGGATGGTTGCCACCCTTTTTAGAACCTTTGAAACTAATGGGCGAAGGGAGGAAAGTATCCACAGACCTTAGATTTGGTTTGTTTGTATGAAATAGAGTGGATGTCCCTGAAGATACCCAAGGACCAGATGGTACTGTTAAACTAAGCTATGTGTGAACTCTACCATCTAAAGACAGGAATGGTCCTATTAAGGGCAAGCCACCAGTTTCTATTTACCAAATTTCGTTCACAAGGCTTTGGTCAACCCAAAGTTATGGTAGAACACAACTAAGACATCACATGATGGGATTGAACCTAAAACCAAGTAATCAGAAAGTGAACTTCTTAACCACACAGTCACATCCATACCCTTTCACTGCTGGGTACAAGGTTGTAGTGGGTACAATTGAAAAACATTTAACTGAGATATCAAACATGGGAGTCTGTATGTCTCCAGTCAAGAAGATCAAATTCATTTTTGAATTAATAATTGTGCTCCAGCAGGGTACAACGCGTTTCTGTAGTCCCAACAATGACAATATCCTCACACACAACTTAGAAATGGCTTATAAAAAATACCACATCAGTGGTACAAGTGAAACAGAGTTGATATGTAGAGGAGTTTCTCTCAAAATGACAGACAATATTTTCCAACATCTTAACTGTTCTTAATTCGAATATTTGTACCACAAATTATTGGCATTTTAATGTAAATTTTATTTTTTTGCCAATCTGTCATTTATTGTAAGTAATAAATTAATAAATTCACTTCATGTTTTAAAGAATTAGTTATTTGGACGTTTTTACTTTATATATGCCAGTAAGAAAATACAGGTCTTTCCAAATTGCAGGATGGTGCCAACACTGTCAAGAGGATTAATATATGACATTTGCATACACACACCAAAAAACATACATCTATATACACAAACACCTACACAATGAGATTTTCTCTTAGCTCAGCTTAAACAAGAAAGACAAGACTTCCCATCACACATGTTGCTGATAACAAACTTTAATTCCAAACCAGAAAAATATCAAACCATTTGACATCGTTAAGGATTTGAAGCTAAAAGTGAAAATAGAAGGCTAAGTTTTCAAGTATTCTCGGGTAATAACAAACTAAACCCATAGTTGTTATTCTGTTTGTTACACTACAATATGTATGATGTTATTAAATATGTACTAAGGTCTACACTTGTCCAAAGTTTCAAAGAATTCATTAAAAACATTAGGGTTACCTTAGTACAAATTTAAGATGTCCTATTTTGTACAGAATCATGTTAGTCAACCCAGAGAACATGAAGCGTGTTTGTGTACAAAATGGGTTGGTTGCACCAAACAACAGGGATGAATGATATATGAATAGTGTTATCCACACCCAGAGACAGCCATTAAATAGCCACAAGTAGTACAAAGAAAGTAGCCATGTGAGGAAATCTCCCATATAGTCTTTCATCAGTCTAAACTGCATGGCTTCCACATGTAGCTGTTCCATTTGGGGACAAACATGTCTCAGCACAAGATGAACCCCAAAGGGGCAAGATTGAAGGTTAATGGATGTGTATAACATACTGTACCACTCACTAAGCGCAAACCTTTCTAAGGACCACATGGATGAGAAGAGGCTGGTCATCTCATATGTGCAATATACCTTGGTGTAACAAATACTGTTTTTTCAGAAAAAGGCCAACAATCAGGATGGACAAGTAAGACTACAGCCAGGGTAGAGAAGCAGTCAACAAATGAATAGTTACACTGAAGGTATCCTAGGGCCAGAGAGGGTGGGGTTGAATCAGGCAAGAGATTAAAATGGCCTGAGCAACATTCTCACTCCAGGAAGTGCAATGAATCTGTGGGTTAAATGTCATCATTGAAAGCTAAAAGTGAAGAACTTTAAGAGGACGTTAAAGGCTTAAAGTGAGATTGGAGTGAGAAGAGAGAAACTTTTGGACATTGTGTAGAACTGGGAAATGAAAGTCACACTGGAAACAAATTTCCCTTAAGAAACTGTCCAAGAATTGAACAGAAATCAAAGACATGAATGAGAGATTTGCAACAGTGACAGGGAAGCTTAACACCAGATATAGTATGAACATAGTATCCATATTTATGTACCAATGACACCAGACAATAAACAGAAAGTTGATGAACTGTATGAGGACAACATCACAGATCAAAATGAGACAAGATCATAATTGGACACTTTAACAGACAAGTTGGAAATCAAATGACGATAGAGAGTAACAGAAGCTTGAAAAAGTACAACAAAAGCTGATCTCAGAGACAAACAAAATTAGAAATCAGGGGAAAATTATGAGAAAACTGAAGGAATTTTAGAGAAATTTGTCGGGTCATGAAAAAGATATAACCCCTGTCTGCAATCATCAACAGAGAAGGGAAACATATAGTCAAATAGGTGACAAAAGAAAATACCTGAGGACATGACAATATTATAATTGATAATACCATTGATGGAGATGAAGATATAACCTGATACCTTGGCCAAAAAGCACAACATGTGTCAACAATGAGAAAATAACAGAACAATGGAGAGAAAAAAAAATAAGGATTAAGCAAGTAAAACAAGGGAGATAACCACGACCTAGAAGCTCAACTGGCCAATAAATGTGTCAATTAGAGAGCAGTGAAAATAATAGAGAAGACTGTGAATAACAAATTGCCATAGGAGTAGGCAGGCTTTGGAAGTGGTTTCTACAACTTACACAGCATCAACAAACTGACTGAACATAATTCTGTACAATTTATCACTGTACTGAACTGATAGGAAGACTAAGCTGTGAAAGACATTTACATTTGCCCAGAGAAAGTTATCTCCATAGCAGCAGGAATATCAACAGACGAGGCAGAAGGAGTGATAACATTCAGATAAAGAAAGGTATGAACCAAGGTGATACCACATCACCCAAACTTTTCACAACATTGGAAAACATTTTCAGAAAGTTAGACTGGGAGAAGCAAAGAATAAATATCAATGGGAACATCCCACATTATCTCAGATTTGCTGATATCATACAGATATCAGATAGTCTGTAGGATACATAATTATGCTTAGATTCAAGAGTATAATCTAAAGCTGGGAAGGGGCTCAGCTGCACAATAAAAGGATTTCCTATGGGATGTGTAAACTGATTACCTCTGCCAAACTTCCTGCTTTTGTCACACAGCACTGGCACTGCTAAGCTAGGAAGAATATGAAAGCAAGTGTTCAGAACTCCCACCAAATCCAGTATGTGTGTGCTCCAGGAGCCAGTAGCTACTCATTGCAATAATCTTTGTGTCCATACAATACAACAGAGTGGAGTAAAAGCAATCATCGCATTACTTCCTATAACTTATCCAGTTTGACAATATCCTGGTGATTAAAACCTGTGTTTGACAGCACTGGCCCTCTTATAGTAAGCACCCAGAAGAAACTTCCTCAGAGGAGGCCAACTATACTTGTAAGGGGTGAGATGAGACAGTGAAACCAATCTCTCAGTAATCACAATTTGACCAACTTTCTAGGATTCTGATGTCACGATCAAAAAAAGAATGTACAAAAATAATGAAACTTATTTTATTATGTGCAGGCAAAAGACTTGACCTTAAGAACCTCTGAGACAGATGGAAAGATATTTATCCTCAAATTATAGACCTGCCCTGAATTCCTGTAATATAGTGGGTTACACTAAAGGTACCCTAGGGCCAGTGAATGGGGTTAAACCAGGCAACAGATTAAATTTATCACCGAATAACAGGAATGGTCTCTCCAATGGGATGCCACATGATTTCCATCAATTAATTTCATTCACAAAACTTTGCCCAATCCAGTTCTATGGTAGAAAGATACTTGTATGAGGTGCCATGCAGAGGGATTGAACCAAACACTACATGGATGCAAAGCAAACTTCATAACCACACAATCATGCCTGGGCCCAAACTTAAAAAGAGATGACTTTGACCTGTCGGTCTTTTAATTTTTCTCTGTCTTCCCACATCCAATCAGTCATTGTCCTCATTGAAAAAAATCAATAAATACATCATCAGTGTAGATTTATTTACATAAATATTGAAAGAACATTGCCACATAACTTGGCAGGATAAAGCTTGCAAGAAGTTTTTTAAGTATGGAGGGTGTCTAAGACAATCTATCAAGTCATTTCAAAAGTTATAAGCTGAGGTAAATAACTGAGATTTGCAATGTCTCCCTTTTCATAGAAACAAGCATAATTTTTGTTTTTTTATCACATTGGCAATCAAATTAAATGACTATAACAATAGGTTGATAAATTACTCAGTCAGGTCGATTCATATACCTATAACAATTCCTAGAACGTGAATGGAAGACTGCAGTTTACTGAGCTATCAGGAATTAGTTCAGAATATCCCATCATATAGAAATGTAATCAATAAACTGGTGTTTCATCCAAGAGAGGCTGAAGCCAAAATACTCTGATTTTTATGTTTTTAGTTTACAAATAACGATTCACTTGTAGAGCTCAAGTCTCTATGCATAACAGAGTAGATACTGACAGCCTGGAGCCACTTCTAACAGTCTCTCATTAAAAGAAGTACAATGACTGTGACATTAAAGTACTACAAAACTGAGTACACCAACACTTAGTACTACAACTATTGCTGACTCTTCTCTAATATCCCTGGCTATCATTCTGGTCTCACGGCACAGTAACTCTGCTCTCTTTGTTCTCATTTTCCTGACTGATATAAAACCAAGGACCACCCTTACTTCATGGTGGAGTGGTTAGCAACAGGAAGGGCCTTCATTCCGCTGTGGAATAATAGCAATAAAAAAAAGAACTATTTGATCCTGCATACATGGAAAAAAAATGAATGTAAAACAGCAAAAAATTAAACATGAGAAAAAAATAGGAGGTTTGTCTTTGTTAGAAAGTGATTATCATGAGAGGTGATGGAGGACAAAGTTGGTCAAGCGTCCAGGCAAGTATTTCTGAAACTCAATGTTTGCTTGGTTCAAAACTCTGGCAGTGAGACACTGCAGAGAAAGAGGTTCTTTTACAGGAACAAGTTTAGCAGCATCAAAGACAATGTACGGTGATTCTTTGAGAAATTTTCCCAGAAACTGGTTTTGTGTTTCATGACATGTTTGGAGAATAATGTCTGTTGGCTGCCATTTGCCATGAAGCCTTAAAGAAATTGCAGGTTTACTTCCATCTGTAATGCCTTCCTGTTCAGCATGTAACGGTTCTGTCTGAGACAAAACCTTGGTATATCGATCAAGAACAGAACAGGAGAACCTTTGAAAGCTTACTGAATCCCATTTGTGTTGGTAATGAATGAGAATTTGGAGCAAGTTCACCACAAACAGTAACAACGTTTCCCATGCATTCACCTTGTAAGAACTTTTCAAAGATCTTTCTTCACAGTTGCTGTTTTGGAGGGATTCCCAGTTGATGACGATATCACTAGCAATCTGCCGAACAAGATTTATGACCTCTCTGAAGGGCATGGAATAATGTTGATCTTTACTGTATATTTTCCAAAACACCTCCAATTCAAGTGTAACAATATCAGGGCCCGTCACACACCTCATTCTTTGACAGGCTCGAAGTAAATGGCAATATATGTCCCATGCTAGTGAAACATTACCAAGGTCACACTGCAGCCATGCTGCATAACCTAATGCCTCGAGTGAGGTACAGCAAACACCTAATATTTTTTCTGTCACCATTAGTGCAGGAAATTCAAAGATATCAGTGTTGTGTTCAGCTTCATCAAGAGCTTCAATAAATATCTGTGTTGTGGTGCTGTCAAAGTACTGTTGTGGAGAATGTTGTGGGTAAGGAAAAGTTACCAGTAAATAGACGAGTATTCTCCATTGCCAGTGTGTGGCAGCAAGCCGGAAACAATTCTCACCGAGACCATTGTATGTGTAAGGACTGAAGCCCTTCTGGAGGAGAAATTTAAACACCTCTAAGTTACCTTTACAGGCTGCAAAATGCAGAACTGTGTCACCATTTGCATCAGTTGCATATAAATTAGCACCATTTGAAAAGAGGAGATCTACTAACTCCGTGTTAAAGACAGCTTCCATCAATGGAGTCACTCCTTTATGGTCAGGAAAATTAACATCAGAACCTCTTTCAATAAGAAACTTAACAATATCCACATTGCCACCTTTAACAGACATTTTCAGAGCAGTGTTACCCAAATGGTCTTTGACATTGATATTGGCTCCATAATCAAGAAGAATCTGCAACATATTCTTGCAGCGTTCTGATGCAGCCACTAAAAGAGGCGTCACTTGAGCATCGTCATTATATATCACAGGTTGATCAACAGGAACATTGCATTCCTGCAAGAAATACTGAACAAGTTCTAAGTTGTTGTATGAAACAGCTAGAAACAGTGCAGTGAATCCCTGGATCTTTCGGCTGGCAATACGTTTGCGATGTGGCATTTTAAGAGGATCCAGTTTAGACTTCACACCAACAAGGTTACATTTTCTCACATAACGCATCACTTTGTTCGATATGGAAATAATCTGCTCCCCCGTAAGTTGTTGTGACATCTTTCCTAAAAAATAATAAAAATAGCAATAATATTAGTGAGATGTCAGAAATAATAGTTCTTTTATATTATCAAATGGAAATAATAGTTCCTTTATGTTATCATGTGGCTAATTGCAGGTAGGTTCTTCCACTCAACATCACTGTCTTAACCTTCAATAAATGCTAATTATGTAAATATTGATCAACAAACAACCACACAGTTATATGTATGATTATGCCAGAGTTCCCAAGTAGAGAGTATCAAGATGGCATCAGTAATTAAATGAATCTATCAACATCTATAAGCCGGATTTATTTAGAATGTAGACTTTTAATGACTAATTAATTAACAGTTAGTCAGTAAGTTTCTTTTACAATGAAATTTGTAGTCTAAAGGATTTTTAAGTATAATGACCTTATTAACTTACCTTGTATCTTAATTATCCACTTCTAAAAAACAAAAAGGGAAAAAATAGCCAGCTAATTACGTGTCAGCTTGCCAAACATACTTTTAATAGTGAATACTTCCTGAACCAGCAATTAAAAGAGATCTGTCCGTTCACCTTCAACTTCCACAGGACTTTCCTGGCCCTCCACAAAACTCATAGACAGATGACAGAACACTTACGTCCTCCACCATTTTGTAGACACAACTTTAAAACTATTTTAACTGAAATTTCCTGGCAAATCCAGTCTCCTTTCTTGCCAGCAACACAAGAAAACAAAAAGGGCTAGCCATCACACTCAACATAAAAGTACCACCCACAACTAACACAACAACACTGGGAGTTAAACCACAACATCTATGACACACAGAAGATGCTCAAAAGATAGCAAAATGATGCACAAACATACTTAGAGCCATCACAGTTACATTTGGCCAAAACATTGCAGTTCATACACAAGCATTATACAATCTGCATCTCACTTTGAGAGAGAAACGTTTTATTAGCAAAAAAGGTAAAAGCTCTCCAACCCATTCTTATTCTGGCTACTCTACTTCAGGAACATTCACCTCCACTGTTAATTAACTCACCCAAGTAACAGAAGCTACTGACCACTTCAAAGGAACCATCTCAGTGTTTGAGAGAAACTATTTCCTGTGCATGTTTAGTGTTTGTAGCCCCTGTGCAGATACCATATATCAAGTCTGCTTTCTCTTAACCTGCCTGTGATTCTCAAGAAATCGCCCTGGGTCCTATATGCAAAGTTGAGCTTCTCGTCAGCTAATTTTGTCCCTGATATTCACTATTAATAGGCTTGATTTTAATCTAGACCAGCAGTTCTCCATCACGGCTCCCAGGGCCGCATGGACCCTCAAGCATCCTTCCAGCTGAGCCCTGATATTCTCCTCCACCCTCTATAAATATAATAAATTGTTCTTTGATTTGAGTTCTACTTTTTTTTTTTTTTTTTTTTTTGTGCAGCCTCCTAAAAAAACTAATAACTTGGATCTGGCCAGGATATTAAAAGAGGGTGGAGAAGCACCGATTCGGAGGGTCTCTTCCTCCCAGCCTTATTCCAGAATAATACTGTTTACTGAAACATTATTATCATTTCTCTTTATCACAGGTTTTGTTGGAACTCTTGGAGTCTTCCTATCTGCAGCCTTCGGTACCATGCTATCCATTCTTTTCAACGATCTAATACTTTCCTAATTAATCTGGTCATGCCAAGGAGGCAAACCTTTTGTAACAGTTCTACTGGGTACTCGATTCCAATTTCCTTGATATTCCTCTTGATATTTTCTGATATTATTATTATTATTATTATTATTATTTGTACTGCAAAACAAGTTATACAATCTCGCAGTAAATTACAAACCATTGTACAAATTCAGTACTACATAGAGTTTAACAATACATGACGGAAACAATGTTAAAATAACAATAACCAGGAAAGTGAAAATTAAAATTTAAAAAACTGGCCCCAACAATAACGGTGAATGTAAGAATCTTACTTGGATTTACCGAAGTTGTACAATGGTTTGTAATTTACAACGAGATTGCTTTAAATATTATATACTTTTAATGCACAACAAACTTTTTTCCTGAATATGCGCTCTTGAAATTGGGGTGCGCCTTATTGTGCACAAACATCTTTTATGTCAGGAAGGACTAGAGTTAAAAAGATGTGCACTTCTTTCTTTCTGATTACAAAGAAAAATTAAATAAAATTTATCGTCATAATAATCTACATTTTCGAACACATGTATGGATGAAGTAAATACGGGGGAGAGAAAGTTGGATGATGACCTAAAGTGTAGTTATGCCAGCAATATTCTAGAGATGGTCTTACTGAACTCTCATAATTAGAAATAATATATTTCTTAATCTCCCAGAGAGATTTATGCAGTAGCAGCACGATAAAGTGACAGCATGTTGTCAACTTAATGTGACAGTTCCATAAAAGGGAAGAATGCTACTGTTATTTAGCCCTAGGAAACACCGTTTCCTGTTGGACTGACACATGCTAGCTCTCATAAAGAAGTTTTCAATAACTTTTTGCTTAAGAAAACAGCTTTAATTACATTTACCCAAATTAGTAACTATACAATTATCGGTTAATCTCTATGCTTTTTTTTTTTTCATTTTTTTTTGTGACCGGGTGCTAAACTAGAGAATAATACAATCACCATTACGCAATTTAATAGAAGTACTTCTCTCGTTAATAAATGTAAACAATATAATGAGAGGAAACTGAAGTGAACATAAACAAGATCAAAAGTAAAATTAATTGGTCTGTAAAGAAGACGACTTTTTTAAAGCCTTCAACCCTCCGAACAATGGTTCTTCTCTAAAAAATACAAGTTGTACTTTTACTTTCTCGCAACAATTCTAATTTCTCCCACTTTTAACCTGATTAGAATTTTCTTAATATTCCGGCATATATCCTGCTTGTTTGTTTTTTTAAGATAACTTCTTTTCCAATTCTTTGATAAACATAAATACAAAGAGAAGAAGAAAATATCCTCGTCCACTTATTTAATGGAACGAGTTCGATCGCTTCTGTTGTTTTTCAATTTTGCTTTAATATATTTTAAGATTTTCGTCAGATGTTGGAGCGAATTATTTAATATCAATATGGTTTATTAAGAGCAAGTAGATTTTATATATTTCCTTAGAGTTTAACTATTCCTGCCGGAAACAATGTTTAAATAACAATAATCCAGAAAGTGAAAATTTAAAAAACTGGAACCGACAATAATGGGGAATATAAAAATCAAACTTGGATTTACTGAAAAGAAGAGATTCTGGTTGTGCTAAATTCAAACTTTTTTTCTATCCCTGCTTCTCTTTTTTTAACAACACATAAAACTTCATTTGGAGAAAATATAATTTCTTACAATTTACACAAAATATCGGGTTTTATATGAGAGGCTCTTTATCATACTTCTGAACTATATTCCTAATTAATTTTGATGACTTTATACCTAATATATATTGTGTTTGTAAATATATATATAAAAGTATATAACAGGGCTATATATACATATACGTATAGGGTACACGTTTTACCTACATCGAAGGATTCCCTTTTCCGTTTCGGGAATTCAGGAAAACCAAATCAGATTTTTAAATTCTCCTAATTGTCGCTCCTAATTCTAATTACGCCGCTTTCCTCATCATATACCCTATAATAATAAATCATTTAATAATATAAATAATAAATAGACATACCAAAAATGAGATCAGTTTGATCAAAGTGTTGAAGGCAATATGCTGTGTAAAAATGTCATTCTATTCAGAAATTAAGAAA
>NC_142941.1:3517808-3557808 GCF_046866305.1 Octopus bimaculoides
AGCCATCAATTAGGCTGAAAGTCAACATCAGTCGATATGTTTTCATGAACCAACAAAGGAATGATTACACAATCATTCAGTTTGCTAGAAAAAGCAGTGTATGTGTGTGTGTGTGTATGTATATGAGTGTATGAGTCCATGAGAATATTTATGTTTTGTGATTGCAACAACAAGATTCCAGTATTCTTCATCATAATTTCTCTTAACAATAAATCATCCTGTCTCTCTCTGAGATTTCAAAGAAGTGCAGAGTGAAACAACAAAGAAACTCCTTAGAAAATTACTATTTGAAAATCTCACAACGAGAGATATTCAGCAACAGTACTTCGGAATAAAGATTGTTTGCCAACATAACATGGCAGCCCTGGTTTAGGACAAATGTTGCTGTAATTTAGCCCCAGGAGACATCGTCTCCAGCTGGGTATACGACACGATCTGTGTCCTTATATTTTCAAAAAAATAAGGACACAGATTGTGTCCTATAGCCATCTGGAGACGATGTCTCCTGGGGCTAAATTACAGCAACATTTGTCCTAAACCAGGACTGCCATGTTATGTTGGCAAACAATCTTTACTAGAAAGAAACTCCTGTTTGAGAAACAGTTAAGGATTAACAGCAGAAAAGGGCATCAAGCTGTAAAATTATGCTTCAATATGTATTTGTCTAACTGATGCAAGTATGGAAAAACAAATTTCACACGTCAACCACCACAGCCCATTACTGGACCTTACCAGTGATGCTACATATTTCTGGTCATACTAAATATTGATTAGTTACAAGGAAATGTAATTCTTTGGCATTTTTACAACTTTAATATTTAGCATTCATGCTGTTTAAATATCTTCAAAACCATGTCAAAGATACAGAACAAAATATTTTGCAGACAAAGTAAATTTCCAATGCAGTATAACTGTGAAAACAGCAGAAAGATTGGAGATTTTACCCTTATAAGACAGAAAAAAGTTATAAGGGTGAACAGCCTATCTTTCTGCTGCCCTTACAGTTATATTGCGTTCGAAATTTACTTTCTTGCTTGTGAAATACCACATTCGACACTTCCAAAGTTTGTTTATAAAATGACGTACAATAAAATATTTTCTCAAATTATGAAAATGTACCACTGGTGGAGCATACGGCAGTTGTGTGAAGTTTGCAATGAACCACTGGTGGTACATGCGATGGTTAACATGTTACAAAAAGAAACTGTTATGCGTTCAGTCTTCAGACACATTTGTGCCGAAGGAGGTAGAACAGGCAAGAAAATATCAGAGGGGATTCGCTCACAGATACAACCTCACATCTCAACAACAATGGTTTAGTTCAAGGCAAATGTGAAGAATAACAAAAAAAAGGAATTCAGAGAAGAGTTTTCAAGAGACTCTTCATTAAACACTATGGCATGTCTATGTATATCAGTGTATGTGTGTGTGTGTACAGGTGTGGTTGTGCTTATGTATATATATGTGTGTGTGTGGGTGTGTGTAGGATATATATATATATATATATATATAATTACTAATTTAATATATAAATTGCTTATTTCCATACTGACTACCTGATAATTATCATTAACGTGATTTTTATCCTTATTTGTATGTATGTATGTATGTATGTGTATATATATATATATATATATATATATATATATATATATATATATAGGGAGAATTCACAAAGAAACAAAAGACAAAGACAGGTGATGTAGACAACAAACAGATGTATTAGTTTAACACTCAGGAAATGAAAAAGTCTTTAATGTTTCGAGCCTACGCTCTTTCACAGAAAGGAACAGGGAGAGAAAATAAAGAATGTGTAGTGGCTAGCGATCTATCATGGCAACTATGTGTGTGTGCTGTTTATGAACCATCACTGATAAACAGGGTAACTGTTAAGAAGTATTGATATATTCAACAATAAGTACAGCTTGTGTCCATTGAACAGAGGATAAATATGAACATTGTGTATACATGAATGTGTATGGTATGTACATATATACATATGCACATACACACACACGTTTATTTATTTACACATATATATACACGTGTGTGTGTGTACTTTTGCTATGAAGTCCCAGACATTTTACACAATTATTTAAGAATCATCTTATCAAAAGATGCTTCAGTGTTACACTTAAACTTACTTTACAATTACCTCGGTTTAACAATATATATAATCACCATTATCATTTAGTATCCATTTTCCATGCTAGCATGGGTTGGATGGTTTTTGACGGAAGCTACCAAGGCTGGGAGATGCACCAGACTCCATTGTCTGTTTTGCCATGGTTTCTACTGCTGGATGCCCTTCCTAATGGCAACCACTTCGCAAGAGTGTACTGGGTGTTTTTTATACATGGCACCAGCCCCAGTGCTTTTTATGTGGCACCCCTTAGCTGGGAGTGGGGAGCAGAACTGAGGGGTTTAGCTTTGTGCCAGTTGATGAGAGAATAAAAGTATAGAAGGGCAGTGATAAGTGTCTCGCTGTAGAGTAGGGACATGGTAAAGAAAGGAAGGTAAGTTAGAGACTCAGATCAAGAGAGCAGGTGATATACCATAACGCAAGGAACCCTTTTTTGTCAAAAATTAGGTTAAAAAATATGTGAGTTTCTTATACATGGATAGCATTATAATCCCTTACAAAACCTTTTTTCAAAATTTTAAGCCCAAAAAGTTAGGGGGTTCCTTATACACATTAAAATATGGTATTTCTTAGCTACAATAGTGACAACATGAATTTCTTCCATCTTCTTGCTCTGTTAAAATATTCAAGAAAAATTATATTAATGTGTCCTACTTGTTAAAATTCCATTTATTTATTTGTGCAGCTGAAGATGGCATTGCATTTAAATTGATGTAATGATTGCATCACACACACCATACAGGTGTGGCTGTGTGATGAGAAGTTTATTTTCTAACATGGTTTCAGGTTCAGTCCCACTGCGTGGCCCCTTGGGCGAGTGTCTTCTACTACAGCCTTCGGTCGACCAAAGCCTTGTCAGTTGATTTGGTAGATAGAAACTGAAGGAAGCCCATCATATATATGTGTGAAGAGAGAGAGAGACAGACAGACAGACAGATACAGAGTAAGAGAAAGGGTGAGAGAGAAAGAGAGACAGATATGTGTGTGTGTGTTACTGCCTCCTTACCTAGAAACAGACTAGTGTTGGTGACAGGAAAGGCATTTGGCTGTAGAAAATCTGCCTCAACAAAATTCTATCCAACTCATGAGCATAGGGAAGTGGACATTAAACAAATGACAATATATATGTATGTGTGTGTGTATACACACACACACATACATAGATTGCATATCTGATTTGGACCACCAAGAGCTGGAGTTAAGTTCTGATCTTTGTGGATCTTAAAATGTCTTTTGAGACCTTCATTAGATTTACGGACCTTATGGCATACACGGCATTGAAAGGTGTGCACAGATATATATGGGCAGAGTAGTTAGTTAATGGAGGTTCGTTTTTCAAATCAGATATGCAATCTATGTGGGTGTCTCTCCAATACATTGTCTGGCTTAAAAAGCCACATCAGATGCCATGGTGGATCTAACGTGTAAGTACAAGAGGTGGTTAGACTCTGCTTAATGAGTAGACAACCACACACACACGCACTGAGAGTGATTTATACAGTTTCTACTGAACAGGTCACATAGATGAAACAGTTCAAAACATTCACCAATAAATATAATGTTTATGAAATAAAAGTCAATTATACAGTCACTGTGGAAAAAATTCTATATGCCACGTGATATGTCCTCACTTTTAAATAGGATATATACAGCAATGAATATGCTTTAACATTGACCAATGAAGGAAATCTAAATGTCCTCGAAAAATTTTTGGATGTCTTCCCTTCAACAATGTGTATTTATAAATAAATAGTTTGTTTACTCATAAATGAATGTGACAGATAGAAAAAAATATCTTAGTCTTATAGTTTCACCAATGCACAAAGGCATATATGTAAAAAATTAACTGTACATCAACAAATGAACAGGATGTGTATGTATATATATATATATGTGTATGTATGTGTATATATATATATATATATATATATATATATACACTCAACCAACATAAAATGTAAATTAACAAATGGTTATGGTGTATACATCAAAATTACGTGTTAGAGTAATTAATGAGCAAATGTGTATGTATGTGTGTGTGTAATATGTATATGGTTATGTGTACAAATGGAAGGAGTACTCAATACAGAAAGTAGTGTATATATTTATTGAAAAACAGTCTGGATTCATTCTGTCATTACTCAGAGTTTCAGTTATACATGTGAAGTATGTGACTCTCTGATAACTTGAGTAATAAGAGAGTGTATTTACCATTTTTCAATATATATATATATATATATATATATATATATATATATATATATATAAACACACACAGTGTGTGTGTGTGTGTGTGTGTGTGTGTATGTGCGTGTGTGTGTGTACATACACATAGATAAATATATGCATATAAATGCATACTCTATACATGTTACAGTGTGTATAATTGTATGATACATGCAACCGGTGCCTTCTGCAACAAACAAAAATGGCAATCTATAAAATAACAGTGAACTATCAACAATGCTTTGTTCACAGATCAATGAACATACAAGTCAGTAAACACAGATTAATTAACACAAATCAATGAACACTTTATAGGTCCAAAGGATGTGAATAACCTCCAATAAATAAGTCACCATTATGAAAAGTCCAGATTCTCCTCGTTCCATGTAGGGATCATGACAGTGAGGGGTCCAGTGTTGAGGTCACCATAGTGATGGTTTCTATGGAGAGGTCACCATAGTGTAAAGGTCAGTGAAGTCTTATGAAAGCTGCACAATTTGCACAAGAGAATCCTGTTGTTATAATTATCAAATTAGGCAAATTTTCTTTATTTTCATTATCATTATAATCATCCTCCTCTTCCTCTACCTACTCTCGTTATGAGTTTTAATGATTATGTTATCATAGTGTCATGGATTCAAGTGCCTACTGTCCCTTTCTCTAACATTTCTGACCATAACCCCTGGAAAATTCAAGGTACACAACCATCACCCAATAACAACAACTACAATAACAACAACATAAAAAAAATCTGTCCCACATATCCTTTTGACTTGGAAAGCTGGTACCATGTCCTCACAGACAACATGTCTGCATTGGAAAGGCAAAAGAAAGAATGAAGAAATGGTGAACAGAGAAAGAGTGAAGATGGCTAAGTGTGGGAATGGTTCATGTTTTTCATTTGCTTTCCCCCATTACAGCAATTGGTGACATTACTATTCCATTTGGGGTACATTCTCGTACACATCTGGCAGTCATCCAGGATTTGTTCTGGACACATGTTGCCAGCCATGTTTGAGTTCATGCAAGTGTTTTTTTGCGACCGAGACGACACATTCTCCGGAGGGCCGCGCTGACACATACCGTGACCAGTCGCTGGATTCATCGATAGATTTGAGGACATTGGTTGGTTGGACAGCTGTGAGCACTGACACTGACAAATCGCCACAGATGGTGAGGCCATGCACGGTGCCTGGCAAGGAAGCATGCAGTTAGACGAAGAACAGGCAGACATTGATGACGAATGTTGACACTGGTTGTTGGCCGAAGCGTTTGACTGTTGATACGTCGTCGACCGCTGTAAGTCCTCGCTACTATGGCTTCGTTCGTGCTTTATCATGTGCACCCTCTGAGGAAACCCTTTGCCACAGACTGTACAAATGAACGGCTTCTCTCCAGAATGAGTTCTTTGGTGAATGGTCAAATGTGCCTTCTGGGCAAAGGATTTATGGCATGTGTCACAGCTGTAGATTTTCTCTCCTGTGTGTGTACGATGGTGGTTGTTCAGATGGCTCCTCTGTGAAAATGATTTGTTGCACGTAAAACAAGTATATGGTCGCTCCCCTACAGAAAGAAACAGAAAAAAAAACTCATAAATATTATGACAAAGTTTATACATAGATATGTGTTTGTGTGTGTGTGTGTGTGTGTGTTAAGACCAATCATTCTGGTTGCATAAAGCACCCATGGCAGTGCCACATAAAAGCACCCAGCACACTCTGTAAAGTGGTTGGTGTTGGGAAGGACGTCCAGCCATAGAAACCATGCCAAATCAGAGTGGAGTCTGGTGCAGGTCTGTGACTTGTCAGCTCTGGTCACACTGTCCAACCCATGCCAGCATGGACAACAGACATTAAATGATGAGGATGATGATATTATATATATATATATATATATATATATATATATATATATATATATACATGAGGTGCATTAAAAAGGTAGCCAACTTGTTTTTTCCTGCCAAAACTAAGGTCACATGGGCAAAATTATTTGGGTGGGAGGTGATGCCACACTTCATGTGCATGCATGAAAATTTTTGCCCCAGTAGGCTACGTCAGTTCCCAGCTGTTACACCTAGAGTACGGACATGTAGTAAGCACTGGGTCGATGTAATTGACTTTCCTTCAATCCCCAAATTGCTGGCCTTGGACCAAAATTTGAAACTGATATCAAAGGATATTTCACACACACACACACACACACAAAGATGTAAGGAGAAAGAAGAGTGATCCACTGAGTCAATTCCTGGTAAATATTTTGTCAAGCTCTTGGAACTGACTTCAAAAGGATTTGAACCTCAAAATAGAATGACTCAACTTGATTAAATGAAATATCAGCTGACATGGCAGAAATACTGAATAAACAAACATATCAACCCCTGTTGTGAGTGAATGTTGATCATGTATCTACACATGTTTCTAGAGGTCAGGGTAAGAATTTGTTGAGGAAGACTAACAGTTGCTCACTCATGCAGTCAAGTTTACCTTCCAACCCCCACCCCACCCCCACCACCACAGAATGTTATCTCCAGGAAAAAGACCACCAAGTGGGGCCAATACAGATTGACAATAATGTCACCGCAGGCAATGCTGTTAGAAGGTAAAAGGTCAGAACAGACACCACAAGGCACCTCCACACAACTCTTTAGGGGTCCCACCAATCTACTCACATGGTTTCTACTCTTTTTTTGTCAGCCCCAAAACAATAAAAGGCAAACTTGACCCCAGCAGGATTTGAACCCAGATCACAGTCAGAACAAATACCCTAATAACTCCAATAATCTCTCTTACATAAAACATAAATCCCTAATAATTGGGTCCCTCTTATTAATTTGTTTGGGATGGGGACAGAAAAGGTCTGTTTACTTACCTGTGTGCGTTCTGATGTGGTTGCGTAAGTGAGAACGTTGCGCAAATGCCTTGCAGCAAAATGTGCAATGGAATGGTCTCTCGCCTGTGTGCACTCGTTCATGGTTGCTGAGGTGGTCCCGCTGTGCAAATGCTTTTGAACAGTAAGTGCAGTGATAGGGTTTTTCTCCCGAGTGAATCCTCGAATGAACTTTCAAGTGGACCTTTTGAGCAAAAGCTTTGGGACAAGAAGGGCATTGAAAGGGTCGAACACCTGTGTGAGTCAGTTCGTGGTTTTTCAGGAACACTTTCTGAGAAAAGGTTTTCATGCAAAAACTGCAGGTGAAATGCTTCAAAGGAGCAGCAGAAGCAGAGATGTTCTGTCCGTCTCCGGTGCCAGAGGTTGCTGCTGCTGCTGCTGCTGCTGCTGCTGCTGCTGCTGCTGCCGCTGCTGCCGCTGCAGCATGTTCATGGTTGCTAAGGTTTGCTTTCCTAGAGAAAGACTTACGACAGACATCACATTTAAATGGTTTATCTGAACTACTAGTTCCAGTGCTACTGCTGCTACTAATACTACTAGTAAGACCACTAACGACACCACTAGTGATACCACCACCACCACCACCAACACCACTGCCACCAATTGGAGTGGTACTGTCACTGTAGGCAACACTAGGAGACGTATTCGACACTTGATGCTCAGAAGAGTCAATAGGTTGGTTCTGTGTGTTTGCAATATTTTTAGAATGTGTTTTACTTGCAGTGTGATGGTGGTGATGGTGACGATGGTGAGGGCTGGACTGGTAAAACGCTTGGTTATGGATATCAAACTGAAACTGGTTACCCATCGGATACATGGGTTGGATTGAATACATGATGTCTGGTGTGGCTGACCAATGAGGCCGTCTCTAGAATCAATAATGCTGTGTATCTTGTGAGGCTTTTAAATTTGCAACAGACTATTTTCTTCAGGCTGGTCCTTCATTTCTTAAACACATCCTCATCCTTGTCTGTCTAGCATCCCTAATTAATTCTGTATAAATGTACTGCTTGCTTTCAAATTACTAAATCATAACATGACTCTAAATGATCAAGGAGTTCAATATAATGCTAATTATAATAATGCTCTGTTAATTAATCATAAAGCTATAATTATGAAGAATATTTTGGCCAAGGAGCTGGTGCAGTTCCTACTGCTGAATTCCTGAATTTACAAGTTTATTTCAAACTGTGTTTGCTTGGCTTAATCAAATGTTTAACGAAGACATGGTAACCCACCTCAGGAAAACCAGCTTCATTAAGCAACTACAAGAACAGCGAGAGAAATTTAACACAAATGCCTTGAAGATAAACTGTGAACTTCTCTGGACCACAAGTTACTGGTTATTATTATGGGTCAAAGACAACAGATGTTTATATTATTGTAAGTTAAACAAGGAGAGATTTAAGTGGTGGAAATAGGGACATGATAGGGAGCTGGTTCAATGACAAAAAGATGATACTGTAAACTCTTCCAGAAAACAGAAAATGTTATTTCAGGATTAGCGTTGGTGACATTTCTGACACGTCTATCTCTCTCTTGTTTAAGGCCATCGTATGGGAGTGACACTCCTGGTTATTCCTGTAAATATAAATTTAAGACATGACACACAGATGTAAAAGCAATAACAATTACAACCAAATCTAAAAAGAAAGGCACTTTTTTCCGTCTTGTGAACACATAGGTAAATCTCTGCCTAGTTTTCATATGTAAAATGGATCTCTGTTGGAATTCTGTAGTTAAAACAAGTTGTGTCTTATATTCCACCAAGATATCTCAGACCTTAGACAAGTATATCATCTCCCCCATGTCTGTATATTAAAACACCGTGAGACATTAATTGTTGGGGTACAATGTACCTAGACAGCAAGGGATGATATATATATATATATATATATATATATATATATATATATATATATATATATATACATACACACACACACACACACACACACGCATAGACATTCACACATACATACAAACACGTTTGCATACATATATTTACGTATGCGTGTGTGTATGTATAAATAAATGCATGGACGGAAGGATGTGTATACATAAATCGGCCAAACACATATAAAGATCTAGGCAGATGCACACGGATTTATTTGCACGCACCCGCTCAAACGTATATCTATCTATCTATATATCTATATATCTATATATATATATATATATATATATATATATATGATACACTTATAGAGAGAGGGGGATGGAGAAAAACAGAGTTATAATTCAAAAATCTAGAGTTACAATTTACACATTCTACTTTATATAATGAGTTCTTTCTATCGTTTGTAAACACGAACGTTCACGAATTCTAAATTCTACAAAGACACACATATACATACATATCTATTCATCTATCCATCTATCACTCTATTTACACACACACATTGTACGGTGTCTAATGATAAATGCAGTGTTAGAATGAAGACTGGAGAATCGATGTACGGTCCCTTTTGTATTGCTGTGCAGGTTACCTTGATCCAACTACAGAGGGATGTGTGTGTGTGTGTGTGTGTGTGTGTGTGCATGAGTCGATCTATCGTGTGTGTGTATGTGTGTATATGAGTCTGTCACAGTTAGTGTAACTGTACCAATGTGTATCATTGCATCCAAATTGTGTGTGTGTGTGTGTTTCCGATGTTGTTCAACCCCAGGTCTGTTCTAATCGACTTGACATATGATCAGCGGAATATTCCTACCATGACTATCTCACTTTATTTCTAGGAATGCTATATCTACAGACTCCATTACCCAATGTGGACTTCCTGTTAAAGAGATTTGGCTGCTACTTCTAGCTGCTCGAATCACCACTTACAACCCCATCACCACCACCTCTGTGGCTCGTGTATTAATGTTGTGCGTGTGTCTATTTGTCAGTGTGTTTGTGTAACTGTGCAATATCTGTATGTATTGATACATCCAAATACGTGTGCGT
Source organism: Octopus bimaculoides (assembly GCF_046866305.1). Taxonomy (NCBI): domain Eukaryota; kingdom Metazoa; phylum Mollusca; class Cephalopoda; order Octopoda; family Octopodidae; genus Octopus; species Octopus bimaculoides. Next base: position 3,528,017 of record NC_142941.1, read on the forward strand.
GTTCCTATATCATGCTTATGTGTGTGTGTGTCTGTATGTGTATGTGTCCGTGTGTGTGTATGCGAGGGCGATTAAAAAAAGGATTTCAGTGGGGAAGAGGTTTTACAAAATGGTTCTGGGCTGGAATTAATGAATTAGTTATTTTCGAAAGATCCAAGAGAGTCGGACAGACAGACAGTGTCAGAAATAAATGAAAATATATATATATATATATATATATATATATATATATATATATAGCAGGAGAAAGGATTGAGTTGATTTTCGAGAAGCCGTGCTGGGTTGATGTTATAGACAAGGTAGGAGCCTAATAAGAGTAAAAAGGACAACAGGTGAGTAAACATTAGGCTGGAGTACTTACGTAGAAGTAAAGCTGTGAGTTTGTATTGATAAAGAGAACAACAGTAAGACTGGTGAAGACATTCCAAAATCCCGATATTTGATAGCAAGGGAGATAATCAACGAAACCGTAGGCGCTTTCTAATTACCTCCCTTAGTAAATGTCTATTTCTTTTCTCTCTTTCTCTCTCTCTCTCTCTCACACACACACACACACACACACAAAGTTTACCAAATAATGGCATAGTCTAACAGCATGCAAAATATCTCTTGTAGAGAATACCTTTCACGATGATTAAGTCTCAAATGTCTTGACTGGTGCTCTAAAACAGCAATGCTATTGCATCAATGTAACAAGAAATTTACACCAAATTATGTTCTGCACAGCAAGCAAGAAAGGTTAATGCAGAGATGGAAATCAAGTAAAGTTAAAACAATTCAAACTTTTTCAATGGCTATCAAGTGTTGGGAAATTTGAAGGAGATGCTCATGTTCCCAAGCCATATTGTAATAATGAGACTATACCTTGACATTTTGGCAGAGTCTGATTTCATAAAAAGAAGTTCTTATTAAAAGGGCATTTACTATTCATTTTTCTCTTTGTTACCTGAACAAAGACATATTAGGGAGGGATTCTGTGGAGTGATGGAATGAATTGTCAGATTTGAATGAATAAATGTTATTTTGTGCAGTGAGAACTTTCTCTCCTGTTTGCACATCTAAAGCAGACATAAAATGGTGATGATGTTGCATATTCTCTCTGTTTCTCTCTCTTTCGCTCTCTCTCTCTCTCTATCTATCTATCTATCTAACACACATATACACAGCTCGTCAGTAAATAGACACAATCATTTTTGAATGCTTTATTTCTAGAAACCAAATAATGTCATTTGATGCTTTTAAATACTTAATCTTGTGATTTAACATTCAGTAGACATGATGCTTTGTGCAGTTTTTAATGATTTAATCCAACTGGGCAGACAAAATGGTATAATAATGGGTTTCTATTTACTTTCAAGATGCGCATGTGTGTGTATATATGTATGCATATACATGCATAAATATATATAGCTACCAATATCATCAACATCATCATCGTTTAACGTCCGTTTTCCATGCTGGCATGGGTTGGATGGTTCGACCGGGGTCTGGGAAGCCGGGAGGCTGCACCAGGCTCCAGTCTGATCTGGCAGTGTTTCTACAGCTGGATGCCCTTCCTAACGCCAACCACTCCAAGAATGTAGTGGGTGCTTTTTATGTGCCACCGGCGACGATCACACACTACACACCTTCCTTCCAAGCACTGCTGTAAAAAGTGGAAGTGAGCTAGAATGTTAAAACTTAGTGCACATTCACAGCAGAGTTCAAGGTCAATCTTTGCCCAGTGGCTTCATGTTGCATACTTTAGCTTCATTACTATGGCAACAGTCCGGATACTTATTGATCTGACCTCGTATATATGTATGTATATATATATATATATATATATATATACACACACACACATATATATATATATACGCACACACACACATATATACGTACATGTATATGTATGCATATATAATGTGAGAGAGAGTGGGTAGAGGACATTCTTTAGTTCTTGGCAAACACTGATGTGCTCTGACATGATGAATCCAGTCCATGTTGTAGAGTTGTTGGCAATAGGAAGGACCTGCAGCCAGGAAAACTGACCCCTAAAACCTGACCAAGAAAACAAAGATTAGCAGTTTTCTGTGTTGTTGTTTGTCAGAAGACAAAGGGCTGCAACAAGTCGTGAGATATTGGACAGGAACAAACCCAGCCAACCCACATCAGCTTGGACAGGAACAAACCCAGCCAACCCACATCAGCTTGGACAGGAACAAACCCAGCCAACCCACATCAGCATGGAAAATAACACAGACGATACACATCAAACATACAAGGTGTGAGCAAACTGTATCAGGACCGGAGCTACAAAAAGAAAAGCACAACACACAGCAATTCAGCATTGGATCTCATTTGAAGTCGTCCATTTCTGAAGCCACCCACTTTATCCAGCATCATTTCCATTGATGCTAGTATTCCTGGAACTCTTTTGGGACGGTGAGCAGCTGTCTTGTTGCATTCTCTTAGATTTCCTTGCGGTCTTGAAATCTTTTCCTTTTCAAAGTTTGTTTCCAGGGTCATAGCCATAGACCCAGGATTCATCCCCTGTTATGACCATTTCCTCGACACAATCAAGGAGACCCTGCACAGCTGAAACCTGATCTTCTTTTTAAAACGACGACTCTACACACTCGACTTTCAAGCACTGCTATAAACAACAGGAGTGAGTGAGAATGCTACAACTTAACATGCATGACACTGTTCAAGGTGAATCTGTGCCAAGCAGTTTCACTCTGTGTATTTTAGCTCCGTTACCATAGCAACAGTCCCAATACCTTTTGATCAGACCTTGTATCAACCTCCTCAGCTTCATTATCATTTTACATCCGCTTTCCCTTTGGCAGCTATTGATCTTTTGATAGCTATTGATCTCACAGACTGATGCTTGTCTCCTTTTGGTTTGGTGTTTACAGCTGGATGCCCTTCACATCACCAGCCATGTTACAGAGCCCATCCAATACACTGTCTCAGGACACCAGCACTAAAAAGCTTGTGAAGTCCTTAGCAAGACAGCACCAAATGAACCTCACAACCTCACACTTTCTCTGCTAATTTCCCACCTTCTTTATAGTGTGTTCTGGGTGTACTTTTGGTGCACCAGTACAGAGGAGGTTGTAAAGTCCCTGATGGGGACAGGACTGAATATCACCTGGAAATGACTATGAAACACCAATTATAATGTAATGTAGAAAAGGAAAAAACCCAAACAAACTGTAACCATGGAGGTCCAACAGCTGTGAGCTTCATGTGGTGGACTGTTAACAACAGTGTCATCACAAGTGCAAACCTTATAACAACAGCCATGCCGCAGTCTACCTGGTTGTCAAAGCAGGTTCCAGTCAAATGATTAACAAGAGGAAGGATACCCAGTTCTCAAGACAATTGCTTCACCTTGGCTGGCATAAAGCGAAACAGATAAAATGAAAATAAAAAATAAGCAAAAGACACTGTTTTCTAGTGAGTCAGTTGATTAAACTGGTGCATTTTGAAAGCTATTTATTTACATCACCATGACAACATTGAATACAAGGATTAACAAAAGTCTGATTGAACAGAGATGTACAGCACAACATTCAACAACTAAGATTGGTTCGCACATTTATTTTGGAGGGGGTGGAGAGACTGTTACTGTTGGGAGGGGGGAGCCTGGATATTTTTCAACAATATTTATGATTTAATTAACCAGGTACACTATGTTCTCTGATTCATTAAAACAACACTAATAATTACCAAGCTGGAGCACTGCAGAGGAAAGGTGGAAGAATGCAATTAAATGAACGATCTCGTCAGATTCTACAGATGGAAATGGACAGAAATAGTGGAATTTCAAACCATTTCTTATAAATAATTAATTTCTGACAGACATTAAAGTAGAAGTGTGTAACGAGATTAACTCTAAAACCTTGGTAGATATTTTAGTTTATAAGCCCCAGAAAGGTGAACAACAAAGTGGATTCCAACAGGATTTGAACTCAGAACTTAAAATAACTAAATACCACATGACATTTTGGCCATAGTGCCACCAATTCTTATCTTTTATCCTTTGTTTCAGTCTGTGGCCAGGCTGGGGCACCAGCTTGAAGAATTTTAGTCGAATGAATTGACCCCAGTACTTATTATTGTTTTGTAAAACCTTGTACTTATTCTATTAGTTTCTTTTGCTGAACTGCTAAGTTACAGAGGCATAAACACACCAACACCAGTTGTCAAGCAGTGGAGGACAAACAGACACACGACAGGTTTCTTTTAGTTTCCATCTCCCAAATCCACTCACAAGTCTTTGGTTGGCCTGAGGCTATAGTTGAAACAGTAGATGACACTTGCCCAAGGTGCCATGCAGTGGGACTGAACCCAGAACCATGTAACTGGGAAGCAAACTTCTTCAAATCATGTTGTAATAATTAACATGAAGTATGGTGACACAAGACACATGTAATGTCTTCTTTTGTGTTCCAGCAACCTGGATTTGAACCCTACAACAGCTCACTACAATTAGAAGATGGGCTGGAGGGGTAATTCAAAAACCCAGTCTTCAGTTACACAATAATTCTTACATTTGTGTGTATGTCTATATATATATACTGAATAATCTTTTTCTGGTTTGTAAACATACACAAATATATATACATGCATAAATATATTCATACACACACACAAACACACACGCACATATATACAAGGCAAGGAGACAGTAATCACACAGCTAGAATGCTTTGTGATATTCAATCTGGGCGTTTGTACACTGGGTTCAAATCTTGCCACGGTCAACTGTGCTTTCACCCTTTCAGGGTCAATAAATATAATACCAGTTAGTATGAGGATCGATTCTTCTCCTCTTCCTTTCTTTCTCTACAAGAAATAAGTTTCTTCAGACCTGGAGAGAAATAGCCCTGACTAACTTTCAAAATTACTCAAGATATACTGTATGTCACAAGAATATGTGTATAATTATATATACACATGCACACATATACATATGTATGTACCATACTTTAAGGTGTATAATGAACCCTTTTTTGTCCAAAAAAAATATGGGAATTTCTTATACATGGATAGTATCATAATCCCTTACAAAACCTTTTTTCCAAATTTTAAACCCCTTAAAATTAGGGGGTTCCTTATACACTTTAAAATATGGTATATAATATACATACATGTGAGTGTGTGTGTATGTATATATATATATATAGTTACACACAAAAACATACATACAGACACAACTCAAAGACATCCAGGATCTGAGCCCCCTGCCTCCCTTACAAAGTAAACATGTTCCCCTATTGACTCATGTCCCCACTTTTATATAAATTTGCAAACAGAAATTGACAATGAAGAAGTGTTTTTGCTACATAAATTGTTGACGAGTGAAACCATAGAAATAAACTGATGAACGCAGTTTTAAAAGCTTTTGAAAACACCCAAAAATGAAGAGACTCTACACTACCAAGTTGGAAACACATAAAATTCTTTAGTTCTTATTATCGGATCAAAATAGACAAATACGAAGATCTAACAACTGTCAGGACTGATGCTGAGACCTAAGTAATTATTCCATATTACAGAGTTTCTCGGAATTGCTAAAGAATTTTTTCTCATTCAGTATTTCGTATATATACATGGTCTGATCAATGAGTATCCAGACTGTTGCTATAGTAACGAAGCTTGAGCACACAGAGCGAAGCTGCTAGGCACAGATTGACCTTGAACTCTACTGTGCATGTGCACTAAGTTTTAACACTCTAGCTCACTTCTGCTGTTTACAGCAGTGCTTGAAAGGAAGGTGTGTAGCGTGTGATCATCACATTGACCATGACAGAGAAAGTTGAGCAGAGAATCTGCATCAAATTTCGCCAAAATCTTGGCAATACCTGTTCAGAGGCCTATGCAAAGTTTTCATTGTTCTCGACACAATCAAGGAGACACCGAAACCCATCTTTTTGGTCAACTGAAAGCAGTTTTGGCACAAACTTAGCAGACACATGACTCATACCCAAATCTTCAGTGATAATGGACTGCACTGAACCGGAACTAATCTTCTGATAACTCACGGAAGGTGATTTGATGATTTCCCCTCACAGCTGCACGCACATCTGCGATGTTTTTCTCAGTTCTGCTGGTTGCCGATCTCCCAAATTGTTCGTAAATATCATCATTTATTTGGCCATCTTGGAAATGTCTGAACCACTCATACACTTTTTGCAGCTTTGTGTAGGCCTCTAGGCAGATATCGCCATGCCAACTTTCCCTGTCATGGTCAATGCAACGATCACATGCTACACACTTTCTTTCCAAGCATTGCTGTAAACAGTGGAAGTGAGCTAGAAAATTAAAACTTAGTGTGCATGAACAGTAGAGTTCGAGGTCAATCTGTGGCAAGTGGCTTCTCTCTGTGTGCTTTAGCTTTGTTACTATGGCAACAGTCCTGATCAGACCTCGTAAATATATATATATATATATATATATATATATATATATATATACACATACTGCAGATGAAGGTTTTTTTATGTTCAGCAGATACAGATGTTATCAGTTGAGAACTTGCTAATGACATTCCAATGTACCCTTAAACAAGGCACTTCATTCTACTTAACCCATTTAAGCTAAATACTGAAAGTAGCCAACACTCCCATTTTGTATTTGAGTTGTTTGCATTATTATTATTATTATTATTGTTATTATCATCATCTTGTGATGGCTACAGCAATCTGCTTGTCTCAGTAATAGGTGATCAGCCCTCCATTTGGATGAAGCAGATTCTACGAGCGAAGATATCTACATGTACACTACGAGTAAACCATGACCAAACTTTCAGGAAGGAAATGGATTGTGTAATGACTACAAATGACAGATGTATAACAAGAAAACAATTCTACAGCAAACTGACTGATCAAGGAAATAGTCATTATTAAATTAAACTTGGTATTCAGGACAAAGGTAGGTTCTTTTACCCTTATAACCCTAACCCTTTCATAGCCATATTTTTAATGAAGTACACCTCCTGGATGTTTCAATTCATCTGGAAAATATTCAAGATGGCGGGCTTTGATAAAATGGTTAACTTCATCATTATTAAACTGGTGTTTGGAACATAAAATGTTTACCACAAAATTAAAACAGGTCTCGGAGTGGGTTTGTATCATAGAAAGGGCAATTTCAGGTTGGTATGAAAAGGGTTAAAAGATGAAGAAAATAAAGACATTAAGGAAGCTACAAATGGTTAATTACATGGACTACATATACTATAATGGTTGGATGAGGTGGAAAGTATTTCAAAAATAATGATTTTACAGCTTAATCAGTTCTAGAAAGCAATTAGATCTGATTGTCATTCGGTATGAAATACAATGGAAAAGAAAACTCTGGTGAAGATTACTGCCCTAAATGCTGTTAAATCTAGCAATGTTAATCCAATTACAATCCCAGTAGATTACACACAATCAATCTACATGTAACATTAGTTTTCTGTTGCCTAGATACTTGACCATTTTGGTTTCTTACAGACATAAATACTTGGTGACTGCCGGAAGGTGATCAATATGTTTCATTGACAAGGAGATAGCAGTGTTATTGTTCTGATTCTCTTTGTGTGTTTTGGAGTGACGTCGAAGGGAATCCTGTCGGGAAAATCTCTGCAAGCAAACCTCACATGCGTACGGTTTCTCTCCGGAATGAGTGCGACTGTGAATTTGAAGTTTATTTCGCTGTGCAAATGTTTTGTAACAGATTTCACATTTAAATGGTTTTTCCCCTGTGTGTGTTCTCTGATGAACCTGCAAAGTATCTTTGCGAGCAAATTTTTTCAAGCAAATTTCGCAGTGAAATCTCTTCTCTCCTGTGTGCATTCTCTGATGTATTTTTAAATAATCTCTATGGGCAAACTGCTTCAGGCACATGGCACACTGGTATGGTTTTTCACCTGTATGGGTTCTTTTGTGTTTCTCAAGAGCGTTTCTTTGAAAAAAAGATTTGGGGCATGCATCGCAATGAAATGGTTTAACACCTGTATGAATTCGAGTATGAATTTGAAGCTTGTCTTTTTGTGAAAACTGCTTTAAACAAATCTGACACTGGAATGGCTTCTCTCCCGTATGAACACGCTTATGAATCTCAAGAGTATCACGGCGTGTGAACATTTTATCGCAAAGGTCACAATTATACTTTTTTTGCCGTACATGTGTCCCACGATGTACTTGAAGTTTATCTCGTTTAGCAAAGTCTTTACCACAGACATCACAGTGGAAAGGTTTCTCCCCTGTGTGTGTCCGGCGATGGATTACCAAAGTATCTTTACGTGCAAACTTCTGGATACAAATGTCACACTGATAGGGTTTTTCACCGCTGTGAGAACGCTTGTGTATTCGTAGGTAATCTTTGTTTGTAAAAGGCTCCTGGCAAATATCACATTGGTAAAGTCTTGCAACAGCCATATGGACCCTTTTATGGGACTGAAGATATTGTTTCTGTGTAAAACTTTTGGGGCAAATATCGCATTTGTAGAGATATGGCACTAAGTGTGTTCGCTGATGGAGCTGTAGATGAGCTTTGTTAGCAAAACTACTTGAACATAAACTACATTTGTACAATTGACCATCAGATTCGGTTTTGTTATGAAGTCTTCGATGGATACGTAAGTAATATTTCTGTGCAAATTTCTTGAAGCAAACTTCACATTCAAACGGTTTCTCTCCACTGTGTCTCAGTTGGTGAATTTGTAATGTGTCCCTGCGAGCAAATCTTTGCAAGCAAAAATCACATTCAAAAGGTCTTTCGCCAGTGTGTTTCCTCCGGTGTATAATCAGGTAGTGTCTCTGAGCAAATGCTTCTTGGCAGATTTCACACTGGAAGGGCTTCAGACCTAAATGAGACCGCTTATGAATCTGTAAAGTGTCTCTACGAGCAAACTGCTTTGAACACATGTCGCAATGGTAGGGCCTCTCGCCTGTGTGAGTGCGTCGATGCATTTCTAAAATATATTTCTGAACAAAGTGTTTGCCACAAAAATCACAAAAATACCTTTCTCCAAGATGTGTGGCAACTTTTGAAGAATGGTTCTCATCATTCCCCTGTGTTAACATTACAGGGGAGTCTTTCTTCTGGCCCGTTAGGATATCATTGGTATCAATTGTCTGGAATTTATTGCTGTTACTCGCCCCAATCATTGTAGTGTTGCTTGTTTTTGCAATAGAGGAAAGATAATATTGTAACTGCTTCGAATCAGCATCAGAAGGAAACACCAGTTCTCCTGTATGTGGCAGTTTCACAGATGCTCTGACCCCTGCTGCCATTGGTAGTTCTGGGTCATGCAGATTATTTAAGCAATAAGACTTTTCACTAATTAACACAGATCATTTAGAGGTCTGTCAATTGGTATCACTTAAAGGTATCCCTAACTTAACCTGACACAAAAAAGGGCCCCTTTCTTGCAGTTTTCAAAATCAAAATTTTATACCTCATTAAATATTTCCAGATCCCTAAAAGAAACTTTTTCAGTCATAAATAAATCATAAAATTCCTAGAGTTTCTACAGCAGTCTCAACCAAGACTTTATACTAAAACATCAATTAGCAGCAACAGTAAAACACCACTTGACTACAACAATGACAACAACAACAGTAACAAAATCTAAGGTGTATAAGTAGTAGTAGTAGTAATAGAAGTAGAAAGACTGTTCTCAGTGTTCACAATAAGACCTCAGTGGAATCATAACCAGAAATGTTAGTTCACTGATGATAGTCTTATAGTAACCATTCAGTTACATTCAGTATTCTTCAACATGGATCAATCATCAGGCTTAAAAACATGAAAAGAAACACCACTTGATTCCAGTTCTTCATCACAAACTGCCAATATTAAGTTCTGGGGAGAAAAGAAACAAGTTTTCTGAAAAAGAAGAAAGAAAGAAAAGCGTTATGATAAAAAAGATTAACCGTTTGGCATTCAGATTGCTCTGGCAAATGTAAAGCTTATTCATTCACACTGTTTTGAATTAATCATGCATTGTCTCATAACTTCAAAATTTCAGTGGTGTATTTGTATATTTTTGCACTGATATTGTAGGGTAGGTCTGAGAGGTTAGATCTGATCAGTTTTAACATAAAACGGGTAGAATATTTGGGCCAGATTAAATGTTAAAGGGTTATTTACATTTGCCAGATATTTGTCCTCATCTTGTTTGTTAACACATTTCTGCTGATATACCCTCCAGCCTTCATCAGGTGTCTTGGAAAAATTTCAAACCTCAGTTCTCATTCCTAAGGCATTTTTCAATGTTATTATTATTATTATTATTCAGGTCACTGCCTGGATTCAAACTCGGAATCTTGGGGTTGGTAGCCCATGCTCTTAACCACTACACCATGGAGTGAATTTTAGGGCTTATAAATCTAATATTTTCCTATCCTTCCTTAATACCGGTTCCTATATGCTACTCATATCTGCACTCAGTCTGCTTAGGACGTTGTTGTGTCCAAGCATATGTGCTGCTTCTTTTATTGGGGGGGGGGGGGCGGAATACGAAAAGTAAGAAACTGCTTAGCAGCAGATCATCTGTCTTTACATTCTGAGTTCAATTCCCACCAAGGTTGATTTGCCCTTCATCTTTTCAGAGTCGATAAAATAAGGACCAGAGGGAATGTTGGCTTACCTGCCCAGCCACCATGGAGGCATCATTCAAAAGCTACAACAATGCAAAGAAGTACATTGTGACCAGTGGTGTATAACAACATCTAAGAAGTCTGGTCGATAGAGTGATTGATATCCAACAAAGCAGTATTAACACAGCAGTAATTTATTAACCACCCTAGCTGCCAAGAATGTGTCAAATATGCAAATTAGTCAAATGAATTTACATGACCATAATGACATCTGAATTCAGAAAATGAAAAAAAAAAGGGGTGGGGACAACTAAATTAGGCATTTTGCCATTTGTCACTGATAAACAGCAGATTCTCTGCTTTTCCTACCAATTGAACCATTCCCAGTTCTGTGTTTTTTTTAATTAGCTAAAAACTCATCATTGATGAAATCCCAACTGGGGACTGAAACTAGTCCAGCTGACCCCTCTTTTTTATGTCCACAAACATATTTTAGATAAATACAGGTTGTTTATAATTGTCAATTATAGTTTTGGTCAAAGATTTAGATATAGTCTTTGGTATATGGACTTCACTGAAACAAAACACTGACTCACCTGAAATGTGTGTGTGTGTGTGTGTGTCTAATGTGTAAGCGACCTATATATGTGTATGTATATGTATACATGTTCATAAATGACTTTTTGTGAAGATATATACACAAATACGAGAGTGACCGGGGAAAGAGGGTTTGCAGGAATAGAAATCACAGCAGTTGTATGTTTAATAGATTAAAAGTACAAATTCATAAAGACCGTTTCATTACAAGCCACACCATTGCACCCCCCACCCACCTTCTCACAATGGAGACTTCACAACGAAAATTTACATTCTTTGTGAAGAGAACGAGAACAGAGCCAAAAATACAACCATTTCTGTATAAAATAGCTAACAGATGCACCACACTTGATAAAAAGATAGATCTGTGTATATAAATGTATGTGTGCGTGTATATATATATAGAGATATATACACACACACACACATATGTCTATGGAAGTAATGATGCGTATGCGAGGAAATCTGCCCATGTCAACGAAGCTAATTTATATGGTTTGATATCAACTACACCCATTATATATATATATATATATATATATATATATATATATATATATATATATAAGTATACTGAACGATGAGGTTCGGGGGTAGGGGGCAAAGAGACTGTGAGATCGATATGTTATGCTTATGTCTGCTATTGTAAGAGAACTGGATCATATCTTCGCATACATACATAGATATTATATATGTATATTGTATATATATATATATATATATATATATATATATATATACATATATACCTACATGGTTTATTGTATTATTTATTAAAGCCGAAGCAGGAGAAAACAAGGGAGAGAGAGCGAGAGAAGGAGAGAGAGAGAGAGAGAGATGTGGTACAGCAGTAACCGTTGTCTCCATGCTGCGAAGGACGAGACATACTTAATAGAAAATAGAACAAGAAATGGAATATTAACTCACCTGAACCTAATCGGGTTTTGTTTTTTATTTTGTAGACCAGCTGTCGGGGGCTTTTATTAGTATCTTTGGAGAGATTTTCATTGATAATGTTTTGTTTTGTTTTTTTTCACAGTGTTATTGTTATTGTGTAAGATATTAGGGGGACATTTTTCCCTCGTTGATTTATGCGGGGAAATACAAGCCCCGCCCTTCAACAAATTATGCAGTACACACACAAACACTTAATTATTATTATCTTTTTTTTGTGATTTATTTAGTTTTTCGGCGTTTTTTTTTCTCTCTCGCTATACATATATATATATCGATATAGAATTATAGACTTCTGAGAAAAGATTAGTAATAATAATAATGTAACCAATATATAAATACAATATAAAATATATAATAAAATAAAAAAGAAATTGCCCCAAGCTGCCAGCTGTGGACACACAGACAGAATATATTAGAGAGAGTGAGAGAGGCGGTGATTTACCTAATTGTAACGTCTCTACAATTATTTCCTCAGAGATTTTGGCTTCCTTTTGCATTTATACTATTTAATGCTACCAAGGAAGGAAAGAAAGAAGGAAAAAGAACGTTGCCAAAAAAAAAAAAAAAAAAAAGCGGCTATTTTCATATGATTCCTTTTATAAATCTGAATATCGAATTCTCTCTAGGTTTTACAATGAAATCTCAATTCGTTTTCCTTTAATTTCAGTTATATTTATTTAAATATTCTTCTATTGAAATACATTAAAATCTGATTTATTATTTTTATTATTATTATTATTATTATTATTATTATTATTATTATTTCAGTTTTTAAGAATAGCCAATTACATTAAAACAGTCGTTGTTTGACTTATTTTATGTATTGAACATAAAGAACATAAATTTGTCTTTTCCTCCTGCCTAATTAGTTTTAATTGGCTTTTCAATTCTCTGCTCCCTGTATTTAATATATTAATACTAATTTCGCTATTGCTTTTCATGTTAATGGCAATTCTAGATAATTTTCTCCATGATTATGTTAATTTTTCAAGCCAAATCGTAGACAATATTGTTGATATACAAAATTTTTTCAAAATCATTTCAACAAATATGGTCGAACTTATGCTTCACTGAAGAGGTAAATTAAAACCAAAACATGTCTGCAGTTGTTTCCCATACTTGTCAAAATCATTAGAATAATATTACCCCTCCCTCAGAGTGAAAAGCAGATTGTATGATACCTGTGTACCTACAGCTATGTTACGAAACAGTGAAACATGGGTTTTGACTACAGAGGACTTGTGAAGGCTTGAAAGAAATGAAGCTAGCATGCTCTGCTGGATGGGCAATGTCAGTGTGCATGCATGGCACAGTGTAAATGATTTAAGAGGAAAACTGGGTATAAGAGGTATCAGATGTTGAGTGCAAGAGAGAAGACTGCACTGGTTAGGTCATGTGATGCGTATGGATGTGGGCAGCTGTGTAAAGAAGTGCTGAGCTCTAATTGTGGAGGAATACCTGTGGAAGGGGTAGACCCAGGAAGATGTGGGATGAAGTGGTGAGAAAGGAACTTCAGATGTTGGGCCTCACTGAGGAAATGACAAGGGGCTGGTAGATGTGGTGATTTGATGTACTTGATAGGACGTGTCAAGCTAAGTAAAATCGTTGTCTTCCACACATACAGGCTTGTCCTTTGCAGGTGTTGATGCCACATAAAAAGGCACCCATGCTGGTGTTGCATTGACGCACCTGTGCCGGTACTACATAAGCACATCTATGTTAGTGGCCCATAAAAAAGCACCTAGAACACTCTCTTAACTGGGTGACTAAGGTTTAGTGGAAGATTTTAATTCGAAACTTATGAAAACAAGACATTTGTACTACAGAGCCAGGACTGGTTTCAGTCGGGTTAGTAACGAAAGGGTTAAGGTTCTGAGTTCATTTACGTTGCAGAAGCCCTCCTCCTCCACCTGACTGGATCCTGTGCCAGTGGCATGTAAAAAACACCATCTGAATGTGGTCGATGCCAGTACCCCCTGACTGGCTCTTGTGCTGGTGGCATGTAAAAAGCACCAACCAAATGTGACCAATGCCAGTACCCCTTGACTGGCCCCCATGCTGGTGGCACGTAAAATGATGATGATGATGACAATGATGTTATATATTTATTTTATATGTAGAATGGTGCCACATAAATGCACCAGTGCCAGTACCACAGAGAAAGCCCCCAGTACACTCCATAAAATAGTTGACATTAAGAAGGGCATTCAGCTGTAGAAACTATGCCATAGCAGACAATTGGAGATCGGTGCAGCTCTCCAGCCCTGCCAGTTCCTGTCAAACTGTCCAACCCATGCCAGCATGGAAAAGAGACTTTGGAGGTGGAGGAGGAGGATGATGGTGGTGGTGGTGGTCTATCATTAATGGTAATAATTTTAATCCAAGAATAAAACGTTTTGCATTTAAGATTAGATTAAACATTTACCTCAGTTTTGACTTTGATCAGAGATTATAATTTCATTTGGCGTTGTTTAGTCCTAGGTTACCTCCAACCAAACACACCTTTAATTAAGACATCCCATCCATGCCTATCTTGCCATTCATTTTTTTTTTTCCTTTCAAACAGCTAAACTAGAATGCCCGTTTTTTTTTAAAGATGACAGGTTTTGATTTGAGATAGGTTTGGTTGCTATTTTTAGCAAGTCAAGCGACTGTGCAACCAAGCACATGTTCTCTCATTGTTGACAGTTAGATATGTATCGATGTTTCCATTCACACTTGTGTCAAAAAATGATTTACCATGAAACTTAAAAATCTTTTAGTATCAATGTAATCTTAATCTTTTATTATAATTTAAAAACATTCTAACCATGGCCATCACATCTTATTTTGAAATATACTGCATCAACAAGGGTCACCAAGTAACTTGCAAGACAAAGACATCTCAGTTGAGAGGAACTGAGACAAGTGGCCATGGGCTAAATGAGAGGTTCCCACTAGTTTTGGAACCAGGGATGTGGAGACGAAACAAAAAACTTTGACTTCGACTCCAACTCCTCTACTATTGGCACGTCTGACTCCGACTCCTCTATGTAATTAAGTGATTGTGGTCTATTTTACCAACTCCGACTCCAGCTACCTCTTTATGTGTATCCGACTCCAACTCCACAGCTCTGTTTAGAACCCTGAAAAGGGGTCATGGATATTACCAAACCATTAAAATTATGCGTGACGGGTGTTTCGTCAACTTGTATTACTAAGTTCAAACCTTTTTATGACTATAGCATGGACAGAGATGACATTTACTAGGCTGGCTTAAATAAAGTAGAGGTTGTTAATATACTTTATCCTCTTACAAGAGATAACAGAATGTTCCTACAGTGGGCAGGAGAGTTTTGCAGTGGACAAACTAGTTTTATGGGACGCAGAATAATCTGACAGTTTTGAGAAAGCTCTGAAAAGTAGCAACACCTGACCACCTGACACTAGCGTAGCTCGTGTGCCGCCCAGATAGCAGCCAAGTCTCTCTCAAATTATACTCAACTATTTTAAATAAGGAAAGGACAGGTTACATGATGTATTTCTATATACCTCTAAAAAGATAGGATGGTCACGGCTGGAAAGCCTTTGATCATAGGTCTGTCAGGCTGGGTTGACCTGGACTAGAATAGCAATACCCACTCACACACACAAACCCATACACACAGTATACAATGTGTTACCACACAGTTCACAAGGAACTGGTCAATCTAATTTAGAAGATCCTACAGCATGGCACCATGGGTGCCATGCTTTGGGATCGAACCCAGAACTACAGAGTTGGAAATCACATAGCTGTATTAATGATAATAATCCTTCCTACGAGAAACACAACGCCTGATATTTTGGGGGCGGAGGTGAATCGATTACATCGACCCCAGGACTCAACTGGTACTTATTTTATCGACCCCGAGAGGATGAAGGGTAAAGTCAACCTCGGCAGAATTTGAACTCAGAACGCCAAGACGGACGATAATCATTCCTGCTATAGACACAAGGTCTAATATTTAAGAGGAAGGCGCTAGTCGATTACATTGACTCCAATGATCAACTGGTACTTATTTTATCGGCCCCGAAAGGATGGGAGGCAAAGTAAACCTCATTAATTAACCTTGATCGCAGAAATACGAAAAATAAACAAAGCATAAAAGAATTATTGTCATACAATTTAATAATTCATGGTCTAACTCACATCAGCATGGTACATGAACGTTAAACGATGATGATGATGAATTCAGGGATTATATGTTACCAACAGGATTCGTTACTTTGGCACAAATAAATATTTTAAGAAAAGAGAAATGGGTCTGTGTAATGTATGCCGCGGCTCTCTTGAACCCCTGAAACTTATTTCACAGCAACCTGTTGATCAGAGATTTATTACAATATCTCAGTAGCTGCCTTTCAATATCTTCAGAATCCCAATTTATGATACGCAACTTGTGTTATTAACCTATTTCCGAATAGTACTATTAGCTCGTTCTATCCATCAGCTCACTCTCATGAAAGTGTGCCGATTCCCAGCCTTCCTTCCATCGCATACTCCAACATAATTTTACTTTTCGACATCACCAAAGCATTAAATAAATGCTAAATCGTAAAGAAAGATAGGGATTTACAAGTTGTAGCGATTTTCGTCTTAAGCAAATAATTAAACGGTGTGAATTAAACCCTAGGCGGGTGCAGTAATAAATTTTAAAAACATAATAAAGACATATTTTTGAAAGAATATAAATTTTAAAAAATCTCTGGGAACTTGAATATTTCTGTAAAATGTGATTATTATTGTAGAGAATTAAATAACAGAAATGGGAGATATTTATTGCTGATTAGGCGTTATTTAGATAGGAAGGTGAGAGAATGCGACTATTATCTAAGAAGAATCCCCAAACCGAAAAAAGCTGACCTTTTCAGCTTTCTTTGTCTGGAAGAGAACAATAAGGGGAACCGGTGTCAGCGGTGTGACTTCAACCATTTACACAAATCTCACTACGATTTCTTGGATAATTATTCAGTTTATTAGTCATAAATTGCTTCAGAATAACGACGAAAATATATTTAAGTGTGATGTACATGAATGAATTAGTTAATTAACGTTTGTTAATGAGATAATTTGGAGTGAATCCAGTTGGTGGGTTGTGAGTGCAGTGGTTGTCTCCCCTGTGTTTACATGGACGGCTTTCCTCGGTGATCTTCGAAAAACTTTGGTCTTCCCTCTCACAGGGAACACCTTCCAAAGCGACCGATTTCAAATATTATGGACAACATTTATGGTGCTTTCAGTGTTACAGCAAAATATTTCGCGAAAAAAGGTAAGCTATGGAGCATTGCTATTGAAACAGTGTATAAATGTAATCATAGATATCGTGGTATATATAAATATATGTGTGTGTGTGTAGAACGAAGTGGAGATATATATAGAGAGATGATGTATAGATACCTCAACGAAGCCTTCCAGATCACATTGTCTGCATCCACATCAGTTCTAGTCCACTGGAAAAATGTTGTTCATCGTGTTTTCGAAGAATTTCGTTGGACGATCGCAGCAAAACAAATACATCACAATTGTTATGGCTTTCTAACTAAATAGATCTGTTTGGTTTTAAGGTCACAGTTTACACATGTTTAGCCGCCTTTGTGTGATAAAAGAGAAAATGTGCAGGTTTCCTTACTGTTTCCTTTCAAAATAGCTCAACATTTTAGTTTGGTTCGTTAATTCCAAAGGAAAATCTTTCTCCAATTCTTTTGAATTCACGCTTACTTCCTCTCTCATTATCTCTCTCCCTCTCTCTGCAATACTTTGTTCTCTTTCTCTTTCCCCCTTTATCACTCTCTATCTCTCTCCTCTTCCTATCTTTCCTCACTCACTTTTCCATCCTCTCTATCTTTTTTGCTTTTTGTCTCTCTCTCTCCTTTACTCTCCCTTGTCTCTCTTTTCGATTGCTTTCTCTCTCTTGCTATCTCTCCTCTCTTTCTCACTCCCTCGCTCTCCCCACTCTCTTCTGCTATCTCTCCTCTTTCTCTCCACCCTCCCTCACTCTTATGCTGTTTTTCTCCCCCTCTATCTATATGTCTTCGTCTCTTTCCCTCCCCCCTCTCTACTTTCTCCGATCTCAATTCGGAGGGAAACCAATTTTTAAAAAAAATGACCTCATCCATACAAATAAGTCACAAACCACCAACAATCTATGGCTTTCGTTGTTAGATTCTTTTACTTTCGTTTCCACAGAAGCCATCAACACGTTTCTTTCATATATTATTTAATATTAAATGACAACATAGCTTCTAAATGCGCGGGCATTTACTAACAGCCTCTCACACCCTGGTCCACCTTTGCTATTGTTTAACCCTCACTTAGCCTTCATCGACCAGACCTTATCATTAAAGACAATTCCACCCATGACCATCTCATCTGAGATTTCAGATATGTATCTAGGACTACATTATCATATACGTCTTTACCATTTTTAAAAGATAGTTAGGGGTTAGATTTTGAGGGAGATTTAGCTGCTATCTTTAGCAAGTCTGACGACCACAAATACAATTTACATACAAACCTATGTATTTGTGTTAAATCGCTTATAATAGTGACCAGATTGTCTCTGCGTTAAAATTGCTGTTTTTTAAATTAAGTTTTAGTAAACTGAAAATCTAGAATCCTTTAAATCATTAAATATTTCGGAATCGATGTCCCATACTTCAGGGGCAGGGAAAAGAATGGTTTTATTTTCTTGCACTTTTCTTTTGATATCCCCCTCTTTCATACAACAGTAATTACGATCCTGGGCAATTGTTTTTCCTCTTAAGTGAGAATAGTGTCTAACATTCGGCATGATTGAATCGCTGTATTAATTTAAAACATAGATTTAGATTTAAAACTATCGGCAAAAGTAAAGAATACGTACACCCGGTGTTTAGGGTTAGGGTTTAGATTTAGGATTAGGATTAGGGTGGTGTTTGTATTCTTTACCTCCGCCAAACTATAATAATGATTTCTTAATTTAGGCTTAATTTTTGTAGAAGGCGGGGGTAGTCGATTGTGTCGTTCCAAGTACTCGACTGGTATTTTATATTTCCCGAAGGAATAAAAAGCAAAATTGACCTCAGCAAGATTGAACTCAGGACATCGAGAAATTGAAGTAATGCCGCAAGACCCATTTTCCGACCTTCTAACAGTTCTTCCAGTAAAGTTAGACAACAGAATCCGGAGAGGCTGACGTTTCGGGGGCTGTCTCTTAATCTGATTGTGTATAATATATGATAAATAGATCGGGAGATAGAGGGAAGTTTTTAACATTTACGTTAGTTTTTTTTTTTTTTTTTTTTGAGATTTTCAGTATTTTTTTTGTTTCGTTTAATTTTGAAAAATTTGGTAACATAACTCATTCTTTGGCTGGTATTTGGAACATGAATTAACAAAGAGTTTGGTGAAAAGTTTTAATTTAAATCGCTAAATCACCTGAAAACTGTAAGTTTGTAATCTTAGGACCAGAATCGGTCTTGGTATCAAAAGGAGAATTTCTTTTCTTTTTACCCTCTCAACAGAAGGAGCTGCCCTAAAATATTAGATGTCTCCACCCCATGCCATGAGGAACTTCGTCAAAAATAAAAGTTTCGTTAGTTCTGAAATTCTTTGGAACGGAGACAATGACAGCTTTGGGAGTTAATTAAACAGGTTGGTTGTCGTCATGTGGTCAGTAAGTGACATTTGGAGATGGAATTGCCAGGGCAAGTCTCTTAATTCTGTGTCATTTTATTCACCAATCTGTTGAACAACAGAGCCGCTAAGTGGTTGGTGGAGCTGTTAGAAATAGCAGCCATATCTCCCTCAAATTACACCCTATAATCTTGAGAAAAGAAATAAAGGTATTCATTGAATAATGTAACCCTAAGTTCAAGGTGTCTGCAGAACAGAAATGGTGGTGATAGTCATGGCTGGAATGCTTTTTGATCATACGTTTGTTTGTTTGCGGTTGACCTAGGGTTAAACAGCAATAACAAGAAGTGATTGTTATCTGACTAATCAGAATTTAGAACTAAACACTAACTTGTTGTTCATAGAATGGTGTTGGTGGCGGGGGTGAGATGGTAGTGGCGGCGGCGGCGGCGACGTCTGGGAGACAACTATGACGACGATGGTCTAAACTTTTAAGGCAAAAATTTTTTATTTAAACAGGTTTTTTTTAAAGATGAGAGATGCAGGTTGCAAGAAGACAGACTTTTTTTTTTTGTGAATTTATATGATTTTCCACTGAGAAATCCAATGGGTGGTCTTGGAAAACAGGCAACAGAGAGCTTCAATAAATTACCACCAAGGGGCACACTATGTTACCTGATGTTCCCATACAAATGCCACCTGTTTTTTGTTTGGTTCTCATCTCAACTAATTACCTTACCTCTTAAGTCTTTCTCGCCTCACATCAGCCCTATTAACCCCCTAATGTTTGCAGGTAACATGTAATGGTTAATGTATGCAGCTATCATTGCAAGTTGGGCTCCTGTCCTAGCATGGTGTGACTGCAAGCAATGCGTTTGTGTTTCACCCTTTAGCATTCAGATTACTCTGCCAAATGTAATGCTTATTTATTCACATTGTTTCAAATTTATCCTTCATTATCTCATAACTTCTGAGATTTTGGTGATGTGATTGTGTATTTTAAGAATGACATTGTAGGGCACATGTGAGAGGCCAGTTTAAATGCCCCTCCCCTCCAACACTGCATACTCAATGTTTACATCAGTGGTTCTCAACCATTTTTTACTTATCAACCCCTTTCATTCCTGTTTCACTCTATTATCTCCAAGCCCCCCTCCCCAATGTTAAAATATCCTATTATATTTTTATAATTAAATATCTAAGGAATTTTATAAAAAATTGTGAAAATATATTGTATATTATAGAATTATAACCAATTTACTGCACATAAATGTTAACAAAATCTTAAACAGACCCCCCTAAAGGTCATGTGGACCCTAGTCGAGAACCCTTGGCCTTCGTTTTCTTTCTAATGTCGCCATCCATTATGATTTGTCTCCTTTGTTCTGATACTTTCATTCTTTTTATTTTACAGATAACTGCTGCTGATTGAGAAATACACAAACACGAGAAGGAACCCTCATTTGTGTGATGCAATTCTCCTCTTTATAACATTTCTCTCAAAGACATTTCCACCAAATCTAAATCCTACAACACCTTCTCTTACCACTCAGCTATTCCCGTTGATGAATGCGATAATGAGATCTTCAGTCTAATCACTGTAAATGAAGCCTCTCTTGTCTTACACTTGACCATTTCTCAGCTGTGTCACCCAAACAAATGCGATGATAGAAATGAAGAACCTACCACACCCACCCCACTTGCAGACTGCCACAGTCTCCACACAGAAATTACGTTTCTAATAACACTTCTGCCCTTTTAGGACATATTTTGCTTTTGTGTTTTCCACTGTGGTTACCATAGCAATGGAGGACAATCTGACAACCCAACAAGTGGTTGGGAAGTCGACATCAGACAACAATATTTGCAGTGACAAGGGCTTTGCGTCTATGGAATCCTTAACAACAACACCAATATCGACTGTTGTGCACACGCAGCTGCAGCATACAGAGAATAACATGCACAGTGCATCGGTGAAACAGAAACGCTCTGAGCCGCAGACATTACAGCAGGCAGTGGTTGAGCTTGTCGAGGTGGAAGAAAAGAAAGTTTTTGGCAATGACTGTTTTGATTTCAGCACCGGTTCTGAAAATAATGATCATCATCACCATCACCATCATCACCACCACAGCAACAACAGTAACAACAACAGCAACAACCATCATCATCATCACATTCATGGTCATCACAACCATCAGTATGAACATCACTCTCACATGAAACCTCTTTACGGCCAGCCATCGGTGAAGACTGGCAGACGGTCCCAAACAGGGGAGAGGCCTTTCCGATGCGAGATGTGTGGTTACGCCTTCTCACGCAACGACCATCTAGTACGACACATGAGCAGCCACCATGGGGAGAAGCTCTTTAAATGTGACATTTGCGGCAAGGCACTGTCCCGGCGGGATCATCTGAAGGTCCACAAGAGAATCCACTCTGGAGAACGCCCTTACAAGTGCACCATCTGTGGATTTGCCTTTTCTCGCCATGACCACCTGGTCAAGCACAACCAGCCAAATAAAGGTCGTCGGAAACTGAGTTGCGTACCTCAAGTTTCCCAGTTGAAAGTTGAACCCGAGACACAGTTAGAACTTGCGGTACCTGTGAGTACAGAGGTGCTACCCGTGAGTACAGAGGTGCTACCAGTACCTGTGAGCACAGAGGTCTTACAGCAACCTACAATTTGTCAAGTTGATCTCAACCAACCACAACAAATAGCAACGACCAGTGTTGACAACAACAATATTATCAGCCACAACAACACCATTAATGCTGAACTCGTTCAGCAAAAACAACAACAACAACAAGAACAGCAGCAGCAGCAGCAACAACAACTCTATTCAGCCATTGCTACAACAACTACCGGGGCCCAGACTGTACAAATGTATTCAATGGCTCAGATTTTTCCTACCACCATACAGATGTCACCGACTGCAGCACAAATATTCCCAACGACCATACAAATGAACGCTGCTACAGCACAGATATTCCCTACCCTGCAAATGTACCCCATCAGCACACCAGTAAATATTGCTACCACGCCTGTCTACACGACAAAGCAATTGGCAGAAGTAATGGTCACCCCTCATGTTGATACTGCTGGCCAGCAATGAGCCATGGAACTCCCACCACCATTTTGTTCTTCTTGTCTTTAGCTGTCAGTTTGAAAAAACAAACGGAAAACAAACTATTTCCATCACACCTTTTATTAGTGAACAATTCGGCTAAATTCCTTCCAACACTCTTAACTATTTAAATCTCTTCTTTAAAAAAGACAAACATATTTTCTGTTTTTTATCATTATCATACATATAGATGTGTGTAACGTATGTATGTAAGTGTGTTTGTGTGTAATCCAAACATGTTTCACAATCTCATCACTTATGATTCTAGTCTCTAAATATATACGATTCTCTGCCACACAATTAGACCTTTATTTAGTATTCTATTTTTTAAATATTTCTATTTTCTGCTAAAGTTTCCTGTCCACAACATATAAATAATTATACACAATAGTAAGTATATTTCTAACCTAGAGCACTTACGAAACTCTACGTTGCATTAGAAATTGTTTTACTGTTTACATTCACACTTAATCAAAAATGCACCGATAGATGAACACAGATATGGGTGTTTATGAGTATATGAGTGTATATATGTTCATATATAAATATGTGTGTGTGGATACATATATCATGTATGTGTATGTGTGTGTATATATATGTATGTATGTGTATATATATATATATATATATATATATATATATATATATATATATATATATATTATATATATATATATATATATTTATATATATATATCCTTCCTTCCTATCCCTTGACCACATAGCCATTGGAGCATTCATTGACAACGTTGCAACCAGATTTTGTCACTTCTTTTGGTCTTTTGCTGTCCTCTGTGAGTCAGCAGAATTGAGGCCTGTCCAGTCGGTCTGCGATCTTACTCTGGGCATTGACTGGTACGGTATGGATTCCAGTCTGATTGTCAGCATCATGAATATATCATGGGCAAGTTAACTTGGTGGCACCCAGTCTTCTCCAGGCTGTCAGCCACAACCATATGCCTCTACCTGAGACATACCTTGGCCCTGAACACTAAGCCATTGATCTGAGCAAGTCCCTTTGCTGTAGTCAGGTGTTAATCCTGGTGTTTAGCCTATTAAACTCATCCATAGCTCAAGGCTATCAGGCAGATAGTAATAATGATTGTTTTGCCAAATATTTATGTATGTATATATATGTATTTATATATATATATATATATGTGTATATCTAAATATGTGTGGATATATGTGAGTGTGATGGTGCAAGTCCTTGTAGTTTGGTAATGGGTTCATGATCATAAGGTATTAGGTTCAATTCCTGAACCAGGCAGTGCATTGTGTCCTTGAGCAACGTACTTCATTTCACGCTACTCCGATCTCCACCAGGCTGAGTGCTGCTGGTACAGTTCTCTCTCTCTCTCTCTCTCTCTCTCTCTCTCTCTCTCTCTCTCTCTCCTCTCTCCCCCTCCCCTTCCAGCTGTCACATCCTTGGATTTTCTGCTGAATCAAAGGTGGAAGAACCAAGGAGCTGTCTGTGTTTGCTCCTGACTACACACACTTAATGCAGTTGAAAGAACCATGGCCCATGCTACCAGGCCATACTTGCTTGTCAGTGGATGCTGTGTTTTTTGTGATGTATGTTTGCATGTGTATATGTATATATATTTATAGCTATATATACATACATACATACATATATATATATATATAATAGAGGGTATGAGACATTTTGGCATCACTGATTTGATGCTGACTTATTTGACATCAGACTTTTTAATGATTCTCTCATTCTCTCTTTCTCCCCCCTCTCTCTATCTCTCCCCCTTTGTTTATGTCTGTGAGCATATTTCTCTGTGTGTATCAGGAGAGGAAAAGAGTTTATATCAGTCACATTCTATTCATAAATTGTGATGCCTCGCTCTCTCTCTCTCACTCCCTCTCTACCTTCTTTCTCCTTTTCTTTCTCTCACTCTCTACATGTGTACATAATATCTGTGTACTTGTGTTTGACTGTTTGCATCTACCACCGAAAAGTAGTGACCAAAACAAGCCAAATGTCCAGTCAGCTGTGTCAGGTGGTCAGCATTGAAACAGCTACGCCAAGTTGTCTCGTTCCATATAATAGATGGGTCCAAATCAAAGAGAAAACTCAATGAAATTATCAAAACCAAAAAGACATATTTGTTATTCTCTGACAATGTCACTGATGTGGGTTGTGGGAGTAAAACTACGCGATTCAACAGAAATGCGGGAAAATCTTTCTTGATTACAGAAATGTTGTTTCATTAAGATGACAGTAAAAACTCTCTTGAAGATAAATCCTTGTTAAAGGACAAAAACGAAATTGTTGGGAACTGTATTTGGGAACATTAAATGTTCTTTATGGTTCAATAACCAAACTTTTCTCACTGGGTGCACATATATATATATATATTCTTTTATTCTTTTACTTGTTTCAGTCATTTGACTGTGGCCATGCTGGAGCACCACCTTTAGTCGAGCAAATCAACCACAGGACTTATTCTTTGTAAGCCTAGTACTTATTCTACCGGTCTCTTTTGCTGAACTGCTAAGTTACGGCGATATAAACACACCAGCATTGGTTGTCAAGCGAAGTTGGAGGGGACAAACAGACACACAAACATATACACACACATACATATATATATATAAATATATATATGACAGGCTTCTTTCAGTTTCTGTCTACCAAATCCACTCACAAGGCTTTGGTCGGCCCAAGGCTATAGTAGAAGACACTTGCCTAAGGTGCCACACAGTGGGACTGAACCCAGAACTATGTGGTTGGTAAGCAAGCTACTTACCACACAGCCACTCCTGCATCTATATATCATTCTTAAACAAAAATGTTGTTGACAGTGACCTCAAAGTTTCAGCCAGTTAAGCCATTGTCAGACTGTAATGCATAAAAGTTAATTTTTGATTTATATAGTCTCTGTTAGGTTAAAACCTTCCTTAGGTATATGGGTTTGAATGGAATGGTAATCAGGTTGTTGGGGTGGATTGTTATGGAGAGGTGTTTTGAAGGAAATGTTATTAATTAAATTTGGGGCTATATTATTGTTTAATTCATGTATGTAGAACTTTATGAATAAGTGTGTATGTTTAGGTATGTTCCTTTTGTTAGGGAGATACAAGATGTGTCTGTAATTTAGTTATTTTTGCCTTTATTGGATTTAATCCTTTGCAGTCCAGCAATGGCTTAACTGACCGAAACTTTAAAGTCACTGTCGATAATATTCTTGTTTAAGAATAATAAATCTTTACTCTACAAAAGTATAGAGTGACCCATTAGATTAATGTGAAATTGTTTTTATTACAACTGAACATGAAAACAAACATTAATATATGTGTGTATATATCTATGTGTGTGTGTGTGTTTATATATATATATATATATATATATATATATATATATATATGTGTGTATATATATATGTAAATGAGCCACATGTGTTGGATGTAATGATATGCATGAGATGAAAGAGGTTTAGCTTCTAGAATACATTGCTTCACGAAGACCATCACTTCATCAACAATTTCATGGGATGGGATTGTCATTAGGAAAGTAATTAATTTTCATAATTAAACTTAAAAAAAAAAGAATCGAAGAAAAACACATAAATTAAACTACAATTTATGATTTATTTCAGTAATTTCTATCTGAAAGTAAAAAAGAAATGAATTAAAAACTACTTTTGGTCCACTGTGTGTATATATATATATATCTGTATGTATATATGTGTATATTCTTTTATATGTGTGTTTGTGTGTATTCTTTTTCATATATGTGTGTTTGTATGTATTCTTTGACTTGTTTTAGTTACCAGATTTGCCATGCTGGAGCACCACCCTGAAGGGTTTTTTTCTGATCACATTGATTCCAGTTCTAATTTCTAAGTGTGATACTTACTTTATTGGTTTCTATTTGCCAAACTGTTAAGTTACGGGACATCAACAAAGAACACCACTTTGGAAGTACTGTTAACATAAACACAGATATTAAGAAACACATACAGATAGGTAAGGGCTAATGGCAGGAAGGACATTTGGCTGTAAAAAATCAATGCTTCAATAATGTGTATTGTTTATCTAAGCCATGATAGTGTGGGAAAAGGAACATTGCCACAGAATCTGCCAAAACTAGACACCAATAATAAGCCTTGTCCAAGCCTCATTAGGTTACACATGAAGTAAACCAAACAATACCAAAGTTTGCAATCCCCTCAGACTATGAATCTACAAGTATTTTATA
The DNA here is from genome assembly GCF_046866305.1 of Octopus bimaculoides. NCBI lineage: Eukaryota > Metazoa > Mollusca > Cephalopoda > Octopoda > Octopodidae > Octopus > Octopus bimaculoides. Next base: position 3,555,134 of record NC_142941.1, read on the forward strand.
CTTTACAAGAATAAAAGACAATAAAGAATGTCAAGACTAAGATATAAGAAATTCACAATTGAGCAGAACAGATGAGCATTCATCAACATCATCCTCATCATAACACTTTTACTTTCATGCTGGCAGGGGTCGGAGAGTTTGATAGGATCTAATGAGTCCAAAGACTATCTCAGGCTCCACTGTTTGCTTTGGCATGATCTCTACAGCTGGATGCCCTTCCTAATGCGAAACCACTTTACAAAGTATATTACATGCCACTGGCACTGGTGAGGTTGCAATGCAGCTTGCAAGACCAAGATGTATATATATATATGTGTGTGTTTGTATATATAATGTATATGTACATTACCAATTCTACATACTTACCGTAGATCCTATGCATCCATGAAACTAAGTCATGTAGAGCTGAGTCAAAACTATTACCAAAAGTATATATACAGTACATATAGTTTATTTAAGCTAAATCCAGATTAAGAGGTCAGTGGATCAGCTTAAATAAACTTTTACACTTTATTCTGGTATTGAATACTACTTTCTCCTCAATTTCAAAATCCTACTTTAAATATTTCTGCATTTTCATGGATTTATTTTTCAGACCATTTTGAACTTCCCTCTTAGTACATTTGGTTTATTTTATATTATTCTTTATTGCCCACAGGGGGCTAAACATAGAGGGGACAAACAAGGACAAAGGAATTAAGTCGATTGCATCGACCCCAGTGCGTAACTGGTACTTATTTAATCAACCCTGAAAAGATGAAAGGCAAAAATCGACCTCAGTGGAATTTGAACTCGGAACGTAACGGCAGACGAAATACAGCTAAACATTTTGCCCGGTGTGCTAGCGATTCTGCCAGTTCACAGCCTTAGTACATTTGGTTTATTGCCATAATGACCTGCAGGTCACCCGATACAATGTCATAGTAAACAAGTTATCTTATGTAATGTCTGATGGAGCTGGAGGTCACCTATACTCCTGACTTAATGAGAGGGAAATCTTCCTGTGTACTGCCCAGTGGCCAAGGGGGGTCATCTGAGGCATTAACAATCCACAATAATGTAGATGCCACATAAACCAAGAGCTGACCATAGAGTTGCACAACATGGAAATCATGAGGATTTATGAAACTGATTTAAACATTGATAATAAGAGAGATGCAGAGAATGGGTGTGTGGGTGCATATCTAATTAATTAGTTCATCATTGTCGACAATGACGAAGAACCTCACATGGGAGAAGATGTCCAGCTGTGGCCAATCAGTCTGATGTGTACTCAAAAGGTTCTGCTGCAGGTTGAGCACTGGTTATCTGTTGGGACTGAAAGCAGGAGATGGCACTGGACTTGTGCAGTCTGCGCTTTCTTTGTGCCCTTACAATTCTGTTCATAAGAGGTGGAACCTCTGTTGGAGAAGCTTCACCAGGCAGGGTGGTCTTGTGCTTGTGTTTCCCAGGTGTCGGGGTTGATCTCAAAACTCTTCAGTGACACTTTGACTGTGTCCTCAAAGCACATTTTCTCTCTGCTTTGCCTGCACTTACCATCTAGGGAGTCACGGACAGGGTGGCCTGTACTCTTTTCACAGAGTATGTAGACAGAGAAGAGAATGAAAGAGACAAACAAGACAGCAATATAATTTCTTTCAAAAACACAACAATAACAAAGGTTCTTTGTTTTAATGGTTACTTTATTGTTAATTTTTTGATTATTTTAAACAGTTTTTAGTGGAACAATGATGAATGAGACAGACACAGGGCCTGAGATGGATTGAGACTGTATACATATATATGTGTGTATGCATGTATGTATATGTGTGTGTGGTGTGTGTAGTGGCGAGTGGGAGAATAAGTTCCCTAGTTTAGAAGCTGTGTGTATATATAAATATATACACACACACACACACATCTGTGTAGGCACACACATGTAAATTAGTGTATATAATTATATATATATATATATATATAAAGATATGTGTGTGTGTGTATATATGTAAAGCTATGTCATTAATTTACTGAAATTGATTAAAAAGTGGACTACCATAGCTTTGTTATTTAAAAGTTTGCACTACAACTCCTGAATCATAATGCAAACTTTTAAATAATATATATATACATACACATACACAAATAAATGGTGTATGTATGTATATGTACATATGCACATATATATTGTTAAATTAGTTATACACACACATAACTAAAGGTGTATGTTATTGATAACAGGATTTGCTACAATCAACAAAAGTACTCAATGCTAGGAATGCAGAGCTAAAGTAATCATTCATGGACTTCTCACTCTGATGGGAATCATTTTAAAATGAAACAAGTGTTTTGAAGAACGAAGGTATTATATACATGCATACATACACATGAACATATATAATTCAAGTATGTGTGTATGTAGGTGTGAGGAGAGAGACAGAAAGTGCATAGTTGTGTGTATGTAAACATTTATAAAGATATATCAGTCGATAGCCACATGATCTTTTTCTTTCTCCATCAGAAAGATGGCTCTGTTATTACTCTAAACAAGGCCTAATTCTATTTTTATGGAGGACTGGAAGTTGAACAACCAGATGGTGTAGGCCATTGGGATAGCGAGGAATATGGCACAGGTTAACGTTAAACACCCACACACCCAGAATTTGGTGATGTGAACGGTGATAGCGTGAAAAAATACA
>NC_142941.1:3562808-3570308 GCF_046866305.1 Octopus bimaculoides
AAATACAATTGAAGTGGATTCAGCTCACTGGGATAGTACCTCTTCTTGTATGGTGCTCACCATTCCAAACTGAGGTGGAACTAATAAGAACTGACAAAAATAATACAAAATCTTTTAGATTAGATTTTCAATTATAGTCCCATTTCCATCTCAGATGTTTTAGAGGAATATTAATTTAATACTTGATACTTAACTCATTGAACCTGGAAGCAGAAAGCTAACTTCACCATGATTTGAACTAAAAATATAAAGAGTGGTACCTAGATAACAGATATTTTGTGTAAAGCCCTGAAGAGTCTGCCAAATCAACCAGTCACTACTGCAATATTGAGGGGTTTTAGTACTTGTAGATCTTAGTTAGTCTAGGACCATAACTATGGAAGAACATCAACTGGCAACACAGATCCATGGAAAGATCCATGCAAGGAATTACCCAACCTCGTTTAATATTAAGAAAGCTAAGAGAGTTTACATCAAGGACATTAGGACACCTCACAGAGGTGGGGAGTGTCTGTGTGTGAAAAGATGAAGGACCTTAATCCAATCAGATCCACCTTTGTCCCACCCACCAATGATAACCCCACACATTGCTCCCCACTAACTATTTGCTAAGTGACTGACAAGAACAGAATGAAGGGTCCACATCTACTGTATCCTCACAGCTGGTTTATGTTACGCAGAGGAGCAAGTGACAACTGTAACCAGTCAAAACTGGTTAACTCCCTACTGATGATAGATGACAATGGTGATGATGATGGCAGGGGAAAATTTTTTTTTTTTTATGTTAATATTTTTTTTAATTTACAAATAAATTATAACTTTTGCTAGAAATAATTTTCAAAAATGCTTCCATTTTTTTTTGTAAGTATATTTTTTTATATTTTATTTCATTTCCTCCCCACCCAGGAAGGTAGGCAAAGTGGGGTATGTTAAGGGTGATGTTTAACCAATGAGGATATACCAGGATGTTAACAAGAAATATTTAATCAATTAGGATTGTCCACATCATTCCTATTTACAGCTAAACAGATTTTCTATAGGACCAAGGGGCCTAAAGTGAAACTAAACTACAAAACAACCGGGTCACTAGTTTGTCAAATGTTGATCTTTGACAGAATTTTACAGAACTAATTCAGAAGAATCGAGTCAAAAACTCACTAAGAAAAATTGATGGAAGAATGATTGAAAGATAAAGTTGTTCTTAGAAACACTTTAGGGCCAGAAGACACATCAATTCCATTTGTTATTATTTAGTAATAACAATTCAGAGCCACCAAGAGACTAATGGTGAGCAACATGCAATAGTAAAACTGCCCCTGACCCAGGTGGTTGTTTCCCTGTAGAAGCCATAAACTTCTCACACGACTACCAATTAACTACTAATATATAGTCTGCCATAAAATTGTATTTAATGGGGTGTACTCTTTAACATTTTTACATGAATTAGCAGCAGTTGTAGTCCCAGCCCCTAAACCAGCCCCTAAAGTAGAACCAACAGCTCCACTCGCACTGCTTTTTCTTAGTTGCTTATGTGTTCGTCTGTGTCGTTGTAGTTTGCCCGTCTGGGAGAAAGCTTTACCACACACTTCACAATGGAAAGGTTTTTCTCCAGTGTGAGTCCTTCGGTGGATTTGTAACGTGTCCCGGCGGGCAAACCTCTGGATACACAGATCACACGGGTATGGTTTTAGCCCTGTGTGGGTTCGTTGGTGTAGCTGGAGGCGGTCCCGCTGGGCAAATCGGCGCATGCAAACTCCACACTCGTATGGTTTCTCACCAGAATGTACCCTGTGGTGGATCTGTAGCTTATCCTTGCGGGAAAATTGCCGAGGACAAAGGGAACAACAAAACGGTTTTTCCCCAGAATGAGTTCTTTGGTGCATCTGCAGTTTATCTCTCCGTGCAAACTTCTTTGGACAAACGCTGCATTGAAACGGTTTCTCTCCCGTATGGGTTCGTGTATGAATTTGCAAGTGGTCTTTACGAGCAAATTGTTTCGGACAAAGTTGACACTGGAAAGGTTTCTCTCCGGAATGAGTGAGTTTATGGGTTTGAAGAGTATTTCGTTGGGCAAAACATTTGGAACATATATCACAAGAATATGGCTTCTCTCCAGTATGAGTTCTGCGATGCATTCGTAGCTTGTCTCTCTGCGCAAACTGTTTACAGCAGAAATCACAAGGAAATGGTTTCTCGCCGGTATGTGAACGCCTGTGGATTTGGAGTTTGTCATTTCTGGCAAACTTTTTTTGACAAAACTCGCAGGTGAATGGTTTCTCACCTGAGTGAATACGTTGGTGAATTTTCAAGTTGTCACGTCGAGCAAACTGCTTGGAACAAGTGTCACAGTGGAATGGTTTTTCTCCTGTGTGCGATCTCTTGTGAATCTGAAGAGTATGTCTCTGAGCAAACTGCTTCGGACAATCTGTACAATGGAAAGGCTTCACACATTTTACATTCTTTTCCTCACTGTTGTTGTTGTTGTTGTTGTTGTTGATGTTTTTGCTGATGTCATTGTTGCTGTTATTGTTGTTGTTGCTACTATTGTTGTTGTTGTTGTTGTTGCTGATTTTGCTGCTGTTATTACTGCTGCTGCTGCTGTTGTTGTTATTACTAATATTGTTGCTGTTGCTGCTGTTGGTGGTGGGGGTGCTGCTGCAGGCAGGAGGTGTAGGAGTAGGAGTAGGAGTGATACAGTTTGGTGTAGCATTGTTTGCTCTGCAGCTACTACCACCACCACCACCACCACCACCACCACCACCACCACCACAGCAACTATTATTATTGTTGGTGCTATTATGAATGTGATGATGATGATGATAGCTAATACTATGACTACCGTGGGGATGGTGATGGTGGTGGTGGTGGTGGTGAAGGTGGTTGGGAGGAAGCAGTGTCTTCGGGGAGGGGGGGTGGCTTACAAACGGTTTGGCAGCTTCTGGTTGTTGTTGTTGTTGTTGTTGAGGTTGTGTTTGTTGTTGCTGTTGTTGCTGTTGCTGTTGTTGTTGTTGCCGTTGTTGTTGTTGTTGTTGCTGTTGTTGCTGCTGTTGTTGCTGCTGCTGCTGCTGCTGCTGCTGACAAGCTGATTCGGTAGAACTGCTTCTGGGCGACAGCAGAGACGGTTTTTCAATGGAGAGTGGTTCCATCACCTGACCGTGATGACTCTGATTTGAAATGTGCTGGTCATGGGCCTGCCTCAGAACTGACCCTTGCAGGGGACTTTGAGGGGGATGCGATGTGGTCATGTGAACAGGACTTTGTTGACAACGCTGGTCGTTCAAAGACAGAGAAGCTGCAGCTGCTTGCAGGTAACAGTTCTGAGATGCGTATTGCTTAGCATAGATGTTGCTGCAGGGTACAATCATTGGTCTGTCGTGGGAGACAGCAGCTTGGAAATAACAGCTCTGAGCAAACTGTTTGCTGCACATGTCCATAGAGAATTGCTTTTCAGCTGCATGTGACATCCTGCCATGTGTTGGCAGAGCGTAATGAGGTTGGAACTGTTGGCTGGGAACATTGCAATGGATGGTTTTCTCACTCATGTAACCATCCATTTTTAAACTTTAACCTGGTTTTAATTAAACCATACAAGAAATTTTGCACTGTGGTTTTGTGGTCAATATCGGCTCAATATGTAAAAGATTAATTGGTTTGTAGGGGATAAACTGTGTGTAATAAATTAAATGATTGTATAGATCCAGTGGATGTAGAGATTAATCAGGAAAATATTACATGTGAGATATCACACCTCCTGTTATAGCAACAGAGATCACAGTGACTGTCATGGTCGGACACTGATAAAATGGGGTTTGGTTCAAGATTAATCACAAGTGTGTATGTGTGTATGTGTGCGCATATACATATACAAGTTAAGTTATTCAATGTATGTGTGTATATGTATAGATATATGTGTGTATGTGTGTGTGCTTTATGTATTTTAATATATATTTATGTTCATATACATGTAATATATATTGTGTCACTTAATATATATATACATATAGATGTATGCTGTATGTCTGAATTGAAGATGTAACCTATCTGAGTTTTTTTTTTTTTTGAAAACTGATGTTTTAACAGAGATGGTTCACTATTTTCTTCCAAAGACAGTGTGTGTGTGTGTGTGTTTGGTGAAAGTCTCTTAGCACTTTTTTTATTCAATATTCTTTAGACAGAGACTTTCATTGCTCCTTTTGCAGCCTGATTTTACAACTGGAAGATTTCGCTGATCCCACATTAATTAATCCATCAATCATGTAAGAGTAATTAATAAATTTGATGGGTTTTTCTTCGCACATCACAATCATGAGGCTGGCAATATTTTATTGTTGCCTTCCACCAGTAAATATCTTCAAATCAAATTGCTAAATTCAGAAATTAAATAATTACTAAAAAAAAATATATGAATAAATGTAACGGAGAATAGAGACTACGTAAAGTCAATGATGGTGCTTGATAATAATAAACACGGAGGTTGTAGAGCAGTTGATCGGAGCATAGTGACCATATTTTATCAAATATAATTACTTCGGTGTCACTCAAACACAACAGATATGGAGTCCATCTTGAGAATGTCTTTGTCTGCAAAATAAAAGGTGGAAAATAAGCATAATATATAGATAAATGTTACATATTAATACACATGGCATATAAATAAACATTGTAAATAAATAAATACATAAACATTCTTTTCTACTCTAGGCACAGGGCCTGAAATTTTGGGGAAGGAGGCCAGTCAATTAGATCAACCCCAGTACGCAAATGGTACTTAGTTTATTGACCCCAAAAGGATGAAAGGCAAAGTTGACCTTGGCGGAATTTGAACCCAGAACCCAGATGAAATACTGCTAAGCATTTCGTCCAGTGTGCTAACCATTCTGCCAGCTCGCTGCCTTCACATGTATCATTGATAAACATATAACAATAAAAACTGTCTATTAATAAACATTATATATTAATAAATATTGTATGTAAATAAGAATTACATGTAAATCCACACTGTAAAACATAAGACAAAAGGGTCTGAGCAGAACAGATTGCCTGCTGTAGAAGAGAAACATGACTGTAGACATGTGGAAGAGAGGGTGTGCATTGGTGGAGGTGCAAAGAGATAAAAAAAAATGTGGTGACGAGGTATCAGAGTGAGTGGGGAATAGGGGATGACTGATAGTGTAGAGCAGCAGAATAGAGTGTGTGTAGTTAGATGTATGTAGCAGGTCTCTGCTCCAACTTGAACCTGGATTCTTTTTCCTATTAGAAGGTTTTAGCAAATAACAAATCGTTCAAACTGAGTGATGACATCAGGAAAAATGTAACCATTGACACCCAAATGACTGCACATCAAATTCTTGTACTGACAACACCAAACATTGTTGACTGAAAATCAGTGAAGCATTGACTGATCTAAACTCAGCTGATAAAAAGTGAAGCAAAGAATAGGCAAATGGGCTGAAGGACAGGGTCACAAACAGAGCTGGACAAACAGACAGACAAAGAGATGCACTCATGCATTAAGTTAACTTCAAAATCAGTTGTTTTTCAGCAATTAAATAGGTCAGCATAAACATTATGCAACACCTTATGTCCAAACTGCTTCTGACTAAATTACAAAGCTAATCACAAGATTCTCTTATAGAATCAGGCCACAATGTTGATCTAATTTTTCTGACCTTATTTTGTAATTTTCTTCCTGGGAACAGCCATGTTCCATTTTCAACTTTTATGAATAAAACAAGATGATGAACTTAACAAACTGCTTTTATTTTCTTATGGAGCTGTTCATTTTTGTTAAATCAATTTTTTTCTCAATCACACATGGAGATACACATACATACATATTCATACACACACCCATATATGTACATACGTATGCATAATATTGACAGGAAGTCTTGTGGCATCTTTTGAACTTATTAATAATACATTACATTGGAATTGAGAGGTTCAGTGTCTCAAGAGCAGGTGATAGCTACAAAATACATATTGAACACAAAAAGGGACAGTAAGAGCCTTTAACCCCTGCCCCAGAAGCAACTGGAAATGTCAATTACATCCCATTTCAGTGGAAGATAATACACATGTGACCATCAGCTACCCCACAAAATGTCATTAAGGTAATACCTTCCAATACATCATCACCATCATCATGTTGTTAATACCGTAATGTTGGAAAACTGTTCCCCACCTCCGATGGACAAATACAAAAGCTATATCTGGCATGGAGTACATACATTCATTTCAAGATAAATTTTGGAGGAACATTCCCCTCAAAACATAACAGGCTTCTCATATTGTTTGGATCAGAAAAGAAAAATTATGTGTTATTATACAAGTCATTTTCCCTACAGATATGAACATTTTTTCTCAATCAGGGAGAAAGAGAGAATTTATGGAGAACTGCATCAAAAACTACAGCTTCTCTAGCTAGATCATCAATTTAAATTTCCACCTGCAATTATTGGTGCACTTGGTTACCTTACTAAATGTCTATGTGGTAAAATTGAAAAGCTGAGCTTTGCAGACAAAGACTGTGACCAGTTTCCAAAGGGTGAACCACCAGTGCAGTCATTCCCATATTGTAGCTGATTGATCAGTTCAGATGTGAGATTGATGGTGGCTTGCAACCTTCTGTGGTTAATTGTCACTTCTGCTCACTTTCCATTCCTTTCTGCATAACTGTATGCTTACACAGATGGTGAAAGATATTCTTTTCTACTCTAGGCACAAGGCCTGAAATTTAGGAGGAGGGGACCAGTTGGTTAGATCAACCCCAGTATGCAACTGGTACTTAATTTATCGACCCCGAAAGGATGAAAGGCAAAGTTGACTTCAGTGGAATTTGAACTCAGAACGTAATGGCAGACGAAATACTGCCAAGCATTTCGCCCAGCCTCCTAACGGTTCTGCCAGCTCACCACCTTGATGATGAAAGATATTAAACAAGAGAAGCCTTGCTTAATTTCTTTTTCACTTTAGGGAATTTGGGTGAGCAACCAATCCCTCTAAGAATATTCCACAAATATTCTGTTGACAATGTCTCAAAACACTAAGATACATCCCCAAAAGACAGACCCCCAAATACAATAAACAGCTTCTAGTTAATATCATGGACTGGTCTGTCCCACATTTGGCTCCCATCACTGCATGAAGGAGGAGAGCATATTTCAGGTCAGCTCACCTGACCATGATGTCATCAATAAGATGTCAGTACTTGGATTTTGTTACATCCATTATAGCTTTGAAAATATAACTGTTAAAATCGAACTGCACTCTTCAAAACTTGCACTAAGAATAAAAACAAGGTAAAATTGCTACCTGCTTTTATAGCAAGTTGATGCAGGTAGTTTATCCCATCCCCCTCCGACTTTTAGTTCATACAATCGAAAGATCACATTATTTACGGGATGACCCAATACTTGATATTCTTCTGAAGTTGCAAAATCACCTGAATTTTGATAAAATCCATACTTTAGCCCCTTTTCTTCACTTGGATACAAAAAG
>NC_142941.1:3575308-3627808 GCF_046866305.1 Octopus bimaculoides
ATATATATATATATATGTATAAAAGATGGGATGGTCATACCAGGTACATCTTTGGTCATAAGTTCACTAAATAAGAACTGACCTGGGAGAAAACAAACATCATCTTCTACTATAATCCCCACCACTAATAACTACAGTTCACACCACTAACTACAACTGCCTCTACTACAACTACAGCCACCAATACCAATTGTTACAATCACCAATAACGAAACCAATATAATCACCATTTGTAATCATTATATTCACCAATACTGGTTAATACAGGTATCAATATCTCCTATACACACCAATATTAATTATTATATCAAGTAATTATTTTTATAGCCATAATAATAATATTAAATATTACAGCTTCCAATGTCTCTGAAAGAAATGATGTCGCTAAGCAACTGTTATTGCAAATGGATTTCTATTTTGTTTCTTTGCAACTGGTTTTAATGTCTCCCTCTAACCTGTAATAATTGAACCAAACAATAATTTAAATGCTGGGTTAATATTTCTATCTAACCTGTAATAACTCTAGGTTAATGCTTCTGCTCTAACCTGTAATGACCTCAACAAACAATTTAACCCTTGGGTTAAAGATCTCAAAGCTGTAATAACTCACCAATGATTTAAATATAGAATACTTGGGTTGATTAAATCAACTGACACCAGTGTCTCAGTGTGTCACAGACCTCTTCTAGCAAGAGGCTACAACAAAGAATTCTCAAATTTTCTAGTGGTGATTGTGGGCTAAGGATGACTAAAGGTGACTAATGGCCACAATATTCTTTTCTACTCTAAGCACAAGGCCTGAAATTTGGGGGGGTAGGGCAATCAATAAGATCGACCCCAGTACGCAACTCATACTTAATTTATCGACCCCAAAAGAATGAAAGGCAAAGTCAACCTCAGTGGAATTTGAACTCAGAATGTAAAGACAGACGAAACACTGCTAAGCATTTCGCCCGGCGTGCTAACCACTCTGCCAGCCTGCCACCTTCTAATGGCCACAATACTGCAGTAAGAACCTCGTACACCCTTCAACATTAGAATGAAAAGATGAAACTATCAGAAATGCAAGTCTGGCAGGGATTCACAGTTCCAAGGAAGTTCTGCCAACCAAAACAGAAAACTGAATCTAACAAAGATGGAGGTTTTCTTTTTCAAAATCTCAAAGACATTCTTACAATAAATTCCAGACTGAAACTACCCCCATCTGAACTTGGCAAACATCGTATAAGGGCCATAAACAGGAGACTGCATGTTTAATGGAACATGTCTGGGTTTAGACAGATATTGCTATATTTACGTGTGTTGCATGTGCATATGTGAATGTGTGTGAGTTTCTATATGCATAAAGGCACAGCAGTGGTTGTGTGGTAAGAAGCGGAGAGCTGGCAGAAACGTTAGCACAACGGGCAAAATGATTAGCGGTATTTCGTCTGCCGTTACGTTCTGGGTTCAAATTCCGCCGAGGTCGACTTTGCCTTTCATCCTTTCGGGGTCGATAAATTAAGTACCAGTTACGTACTGGGGTCAATGTAATTGACTTAATCCCTTTGTCTGTCTTTGTTTGTCCCTCTATGTTTAGCCCCTTGTGGGCAATAAAAAAAATTTTTTTTTTAAATTAAAAAAAATAAGAAGCTTGCTTCCCAACCACATGGTTCCAGGTTCAGTCCCACTGCATAGCACCTTGGGCAGGGTGTCTTCTACTATAGCCTCAGGCCGACCAAAGCCTCGTGAGTGGATTTGGTAGATGGAAACTGAAAGAAACCTGTCGTATACATATATGTATATGTATGTATGTATGTATTTGTGTCTCTGTTTGTCCCCCCCCCGCCACCATCGCTTGACAACCGATGTTAGTGTCATTTAACAGTTCATCAAAAAGTGACTGATAGAATAACTACTAGGCTTACAAAGAATAAGTCCTGGAATCAATTTGTTTGACTAAAAGTGGTGCTCCAGCATGGCCGCAGTGAAAATGGACTAAAACAAGTAAAAGAATAAAAGAATATAGGCGCTGGCACGGCTTATAGATGCAGTCATGGCTGTGTGGTTAAGAAGTTTACTTTCCAAGCACAGAGTTTTGGGGGTTCAATCCCACTGCATAGCACTCTGAGCGAGTGTCCCCTACTACAGTCCTGAACCAACCAATCTTTGGGAGTAGACTTAACAGAGAGAAACAGAAAAAAGCTTGTCATGTGTGTTTGTGTTTATGTCTTGTCTTGATGTCACATGGCAGTTGTAAATGAGTGTCACTGTCGTACAAGCAGTGTTATCCAGTAGAAATATGTCTGATCATGGGGAAAATATTATCTTGTTTGGAAATAAGTGAGGGTTGGTGACAGGAAGGGCATCCAGAAAATCTGCCTCAATTGACCCCATCCGACCCATGCAAGCATGGAAAAGCGGATGTTAATCAATGATGCCACCGCCGATGATGATGATGATGATGATAAACATGTATTAAGTCTCCCTGCAAAAATATAATCAATAGCTAAAGGTGAGGAATTGGCCAATAATTGTTCCATTTTTCTTGAAACCCATCAAGGTTGCTTCTCTCATCTCCCAATTACCAAAGTTACAAAGGACATACACACACACACATACATACAAACACATGCACACACACACACACACACACACACTTATGCGTGATTCCTTGACTGTTGCTGTTGTAATGATGTCAATGAATCCAGAGGAGCTGGAATGAAAATGAGATGACAGATGAGAGATGGGAGATAAAGATGAAAAGAGAAGATACACAGTGAGATAAAGAGACGAGAGATGTGGTGCTACACCCTGTAGCAGTTCTCCATCTGTCTAGGACATCCGACAATGAAGACATAATCACTGGCAACATGGCTTCTCCACTACAACTCCCACCCACCACCCTTTCCTTCCTTCCTCATTGATGCTAGGGAATCGATAGACAAACTGCTGCCACCGCTGCTGCTGCTGCTGCTGCCTCTCTACACTTTAACATATTTCAAATTTAAATACACACACACACGCACACAGCATACACTCACTGCACACACTACATATTACACACACTATATATACATAAACAAATACACACACACACACACACACACACACATAAATCTAGCATTTGCATCAACATGCATGCATGCACACACACACACACACACACACACACACACACACACACATACACACACAATCGAAAAATATTGCCAAACACACACACACACACACACACTGAAAACAATCAAACATGTAAACACTCACACAAACACAACACACAGCCAAGAATAACTTTTGCAACATACACATACAAGTACTCACACACACACACACACAACAACAAAAAAAAGAGAGACAACTCCTTTCTGTGGCACATGGAAAGCGGAGGGGAGGGGGCATAAAAGTTGCTTGATCAGAGTTCAAGATGTAATTACTGGTATTTGTTTCATTAATCAACCAGGTGAGATGAATGAGTGAAGTGAACTCTGGATGGATTCAAACTCACAATAATTGAGAACTCAGACCAAAGGACTGAGAAAAATCTAGTCTGGTGCCATGGTGACAGCAAATAATTGGATGGAGTTGGAATATATTTCAGTAAATTTATGTCTATGTTGGTTATGTATATGGGAGAGCTATGACTGTTGAACACCACCATGGGACACCGTCATCAAACACTATCTCTGGCATGGGTGGACTGTTTGACTGGGGACTGGCAAGCTAGGAAGCCACACCAGGCTCCAATCTGATCTGGCAAGGTTTCTACAGCTGGATGCCCTTCCTAACCCCAACCACTCCAAGAGTGTAGTGGGTGCTTTTTACATGCCAGCAGCATGGGGAGCCAGTCAGGCAACACTGGTATCGGCCATGTTTGGATGGTGCTATTTACGTGCTACTGGCATAGGGGCCAGTTGGGACAGGTGGGGCTGGCATCGACTACATTCGGATGGTGCTTTTTACGTGCCACCAGCATGGGGAGCCAGTCAGGCAGCACTGGCAATGACCCACGCATGCATGGTGCTTATTGTGTGCCACCAGCACGGGAGCCAGTCAGGTGGCACTGGCATCAGCCACAACTACAAATTTCCATTTGATTTTGATTTGATTTGATTTTGATTTTGATTTTAATTTTACTTCACTCAATAGGTCGTCTCCTCAAGCATGGAATGTTGCCCAACAATTCAAAGGTACTTTTTAAATGGACTGGTTATGCGACACTGGTGTAGGCTATGGCTGTGATCTCACTTTACTTGCCGGGTCTTCTCAATCAATGTCTACTAATCCCTTTATTGTATTCTCTCTCTCTTTTTTTTATCTTTTACTGCCATTGGGCTTGATAGATTAAAAGAGAATATTTATTATGCCAAGATACAAAGACATTACAAGTCACAGATGCCAACATCCTCAAGCTACTAATTTCATTTTACATCCAAATAAGGCGACAACCACTAAAACTGAACGTTGAGAAATAAAGATAATCATTAGTTTAAGAAATAACGAGCAATTAATCTGGGGAAATTTCAAGATCTTTGCAAGCTTTTCTTCTCATGTAAGATGAGTGAAGTTGTGACATAGAAAACAGAAAATGGCTTCCACAAAGACTATTGTTAGAAAAGTCAGTGAAAGAACTGCTGCTCCTCCATCTGTTGCCCATGACAAGTTTATTGGAAGTGACCAGTGACCAGTGGTGTAGGAAGTAGCAATTAATGCCAGTTAATCACCAACCAGTAGACACATCACAACATCTGTTGTACAGAGGAAAACCACTGCCACAGTCAGTCTGACATTAATGGTCAAACAGTGACAAAAGAAGAAAGAAATAAAAAGAAGAAAAGACGGGGGGGGGGGACACATACTACCAGTGGTTGATAACTGCAGAACCATTGTTTGTACTGACTGGTTCTAGTAGTAGTAGTAGTAGTAGTAGTAGTAGTAGCAGTAGTAGTAGTACTAGTAGTTGTTGTTGACGTTGTCTGTTGTTGCTATGGTTGTCATTGATCTTGTGGTCATTTAGCCTAGTATCAACAATCCTGACTGAATTAGACCAATGATCAAAGACATTCCAGCTGTGGCCATCCCTACCTTTCCAGGAATATAGAGAAGTACATAACCTAATCTTCCTTCTTTCCACCAACATAATGGATGCAGTTTCAAGGAGATTTGGCTGCTATTTCTGAATAACCAAACACCCATGCAAAGATTCCTTTGTTTCACATTTCTCTTGTTATTTAACCCCAGGTCAGCCTGGATTCAGCAGAACTCTGATCGAAGGTATTCCAGCCATGATCAATTATAGGAATAAGTGGTCATATACCATGTCTTTATGTCCCCTAACTGGACCCTATTTTGTAATTACTGATTATAGGGGCAAAGTGGTCTTTTGATGTATGCTTTCATGGTTCCTACATGCTCCCCTAGTATTGACATAAGGAGGAAGGTAGTCATATCTTCATAGCCCCTAAATGGCTCCCATTTGATCCCTAATCAGTATTCACTAGTTATAAAGAGAAGGTGCTCATCTGATGTATGTCTCATTGACCCCTGCTCAGTTATAGAAGGAAGGTCATATGATATAATATGTGTTTGTGGCCCTTAAATAAAACACTAAGGACAGTTTTATCAGTGGCATTTATTGTTCAGCAGTGCTGAAAATTGGTTCTTTGGATTAGCATTGGACCATTTCTAGTAAACAAAATCCTGTAAATTCCTCTCCAAGCCTTCCTTGATTGCAATTACAATTTGTACAAGGTTTTGGTTTTGTTTCTACCAAAATATAAAAACATAACAAGTGAGAGATGTCAAATGTTTGAGTTAAAGAGGTGATTGGTTATTAAAAGCCGTTGGTGATCAATAGAGAACAGAGGCTTTACTATAACAATATTGATGTCACATCATTGGACTATATTATCTAATGTATTCTTCCTTGTTTCAGTCATTGGATGGCAGCCATGATGCAGCACCACCTTGAAGGGTTTTGAGCTGAACAAATCAACCCCTGTACTTATGTTTTATTAAGTCTGGTATGTACTTTTTTGTCTCTTTTGCCAAACTGCTAACTTAAAGGAACATAAACAAACCAACACCTGCTGTTAAGTAGTGGTGAAGATGGAGTGAGTGTTGCAAACACAGACACAAAGATACATACAGATAGACATATGTGTATGTATTGGCTGACATGGAAGGTTGGAAGCCATCAAAATATTGGGGAAGAGTTACTGATCTCATGATGATTGGCACCAGGTATCGAAATGCTGACATCATGACTGCTGCCCAATACTTTTATTTTTGGATGAGATATAGTGTTTTCTTTTCCTTTTATACAAACTGTCAAATTTAACCTGAACACCCCGTATATATACACACAGAATGGCTTCCACACAGTTTTCACCTACTAAATTCACTTGCAAGGCATTGGTCAGTCCTGAGACTATAGCAGAAGAAACTTGCCCAAGGTGCCAAGCATTGGGACTGAACCCAAAACCACATGGCTACAAAGTGAACTTCTTGACCACACAGCCATTCTGGCATTTTGTAGTGTGAGGGACACTTGACTGCTATTTTTAATTGGTTGCATGTTTTAAGACATAAATGTAGGACACAAAGATAACAAAGTCATATACACCCTGTGGGAATAAAAAAAAAAACAATCATGAGAAATGCTCTTTATAGGTCTGCCAAATGAATCCTGACCTAGGGCTAAACAACAACATAACCATTTCGAGGAGTCCTTCCTTGACATCCCTTTTGTTTATAGTTTCCAACAGGGACAGGTCTGTAAATCTCGTCTTCAGGCCTGTTTGATACAATGTAAGTCAAGAGAACTGACAGCTGTACATGATGGTTTGGTCTTGACAATCAACTGACCTAAATCGCAGATTAATGATCGGAATGAACTGGGCCAAAGATTGAAAGAAAAATGGTCACCATCTGTTGAATATAGGCTGACAACTGCTTCAGTGCTGTTAGAAGAGAGGGGAGGGGGGAGATTTGTCTAGAAATCACATCTGAGCAAAACATTATAATGCTGAGTCATCAAAAACATGGAGTAATCTTGATTTATAGAATGTCTCTTTGTATTTTCACTGCATAAAATTAATGAGCTATTTCATTAACTTTAAAAAAATGTTCACTACTTATCAACGTTTGTGTGTGTGTGTGTGTTGGTAATAATAATAATAATGTTAGTGAGAAGAAATGAAGGAACTGTAAAAAAAAACCCTTCGGATGGAGAAAGATGAAGGCTGTTCACAGGACTCAAACACACATCTGAGAACATGACAGACATTCTACAAGTTTTCTGTTCAAAGGGTCTTTTTTTAACACAATATTTACCATGTTATTATTTATAGCTTCATCCACTTCAAGTTAAAAACAGATTATTTCATGTTTCTTGAAGTTTCTAAATTCTTATGACGTAAACAATTAAAAAGAAGTAAAGACCCCTTTCAATTTAAACAGAGGTAAAGACCCCTTTCTGTCATGAATGACCATCGAATTGTACCTAGAAAGTTACCCTCCGAGGCATAAGTTTGGACAAGGTTGTTTTATGGAAAGCCAGTAGTCACCCATGCATACCAACCTCCCTTCTCCACACCACTGATGTTATCCAAGGGAAAGGCAAAGGGGCCGATACAGCTTGGCACCAGTGACATTGCAGCTCATTTCTACAGCTGAGTGAACTGGAGCAATGTAAAATAAAGTGTCTTGCTCAAGAACACAACACACAGCCATGTCCAGGAATTGAACTCACTACCTTTTAGTACCTGGAACCATTTCACTGTAATCTATCATTCTCAATACTCTCCTGTCCCCAAAATTTTACACTGATCACCACGGCCTCCCCCCCCCCCCCGCAAGCCACTAAATTATCACTCTTCCCTCCCCATTCCCTACATCTTCCCCCCGCCCCCACCACACACTTAAAACCTCACCAACCACTTGTCATCCCCGTCTCTTCCTTTTGCCCATCTTCTCTTTCTTCCCTGTCAACTGTATCATTATCATTATTATTACTATGCACCTTTTTTTCTGTCAGTCATCTCTTTTCCCCATCTCCCCCAAATCATGCATCATTAGTCACCCCCACCTCAATCCTAAACCCCTCATTAAACTGCCTATCTCTTTAATGTACCCCACTTAGTTGAAATGGCTCTTATTTTTGCAGGCTGCATGGCAACCTCACTAGTGCCGGTGCCATGAAAAAAGCTCTGTAAAATGTTTAGTATTAGGAAGGGCATCAAGACATAGACACCATACCAAAGCAGACATGATGCAGTCTTCAGATCCACAGGGGTCCTATCCAACCATCCAACCCAGACCAGCATGGAACATGGACATTAAATGATGATGATGATGGCATGTGTAAATATATATATATATATATATATATATATATATATATATATATATGTGCGTGTGTGTGTAAATGCTTATATATCTAGTTGTGTGTATATGTATATGTGTACTCCTATATAATGAATACATGCACACACATGAATATGTGTGTGTGTGTGTGTGTATAGTACCCAGTATACTCTGTGATGCGTATGATTAGAGGCAGGACAACCAGTCAAAATGACATGCAGCAGAGACGGTCTCCAAAAGCACTGACTCCCAGCATGAACTGAATCAGATCATACTGACCTACCAAATATGTGTCAGCAAAGGAAGCCGATGCAGCATAATGAGCATCACACACACACACACACGTGTTTGTATATATCTTTAATTATGTTTTATACACTTTTACTCTTTTACTTGTTTCAGTCATTTGACTGTGGCCATGCTGGAGCACCGCCATTAGTCGAGCAAATCGACCCCAGGACTTATTCTTTGTAAGCCTTGTACTTATTCTATCAGTCTCTTTTGCCGAACTGCTAAGATACGGAGACGTAAACACACCAGCATCGGTTGTCAAGCGATGTTGGGGGAACAAACACAGACACACAAACACATACATATATATACATACATACATACATATATATATATATATATATACATATATACATATACACCAGGCTTCTTTCAGTTTCCGTCTACCAAATCCACTCACAAGGCTTTGGTCGACCCGAGGCTATAGTAGAAGACACTTACCCAAGGTGCCACGCAGTGGGACTGAACCCAGAACCATGTGGTTGATAAGCAAGCTACTTACCACACAGCCACTCCTATGCCTGAATATATTTAATATATAACTTAGGTTTTGTCCATTATTGGCCAAGGCAATGTATACCTTAATAGTACTGCCTGCAGTAATCTTTTGAGACAAGTTTTAGGACACCAGAGCCTACTGGAATAAGAGGTCACTGTTCACCAAAATGTATGTGAGTGTTTGTGGCCTGTCTGGTATTTCTAAGAGGAATTTGTCCAGGTATCATTTGAATATAATGGGATCTTCTCCTTCTTTGATTTTCTTCTGAGTAATGTTGAGTAAAGCATGACAAGTCAAGGTAAGGAAGTTGTGTCACAACACTCATATGATGTCACAGTGACTTCTGTAGAAGGTGGGGGGTTGGGGTCAGAGCATATGGTACAGAGGCCTCCTAACCTTAGGTGACTTGTCAGCGACTGGTGAGCCAGATGGCTGTACCAGGCTTCAATCTGATTTGGTAGTTTCTACAGCTGGATGCCCTTCCTAACACCAACCACTCCGAAAGTGTAGTGGGTGCTTCTACGTGCCACCGTCACAAAGGCCAGTCAGGCGGTACTGGCAACAGCCACACTCAAAATGGTGTATTTTATGTGCTACCTGCACATGAGCCAGTCCAGCAGCACTGGCAATGATCTCACTCGAATGACTTTTCACGTGCCACCGGCACAAGTGCCAGGAAGGCGACGCTGGTAACGATCATGCTCGAACGGTGGTGCCATTTCAATTTCATATATATATACAAATAATATGTGAGTATATGCATATATACGTACGTGCCTTGTGCCGGTGGCACGTAAAAGCACCCACTACACTCTCGGAGTGGTTGGTGTTAGGAAGGGCATCCAGATTGGAGCCTGGTGCAGCCATCTGGTTCGCCAGTCCTCAATCAAATCGTCCAACCCATGCTAGCAAGGATTATGGCAGCATTCACCAACTTAAACAAAATGACCGTCCAGAAGAGTTCCTGGAGATTCCGAAGTCAGCTGGAGGCTGCGGTTGAAGCTAATGGCTATTTTATTGAATAAATTTACTCTTTATTATTTCAAGATATTTTTATGTTATTTTGGTAAATATATTTGTTAAAATGAGATGTCAGTGTTATTTTCATTTTTGCATAATTTAGATGACAATATATTCACCACACCGCACTTTTTATATATATATATATATATATATATATATATATATATATATATATATATATAAAGTTCTTTTATTGGCACTTAAATTGAGATTTTGTTTTGCAACAAGTTTTATACTGCTGTAATCTTCAGCCAACAACAACACACACACTTAATGACAGCAACTCCTTTTGAAAATAAGAGATGGTTCAACTCATCCCACCATGCAACAAGGGCATCAAAAGATGATCATCATCGGCATGATGTAACATATGTATATAATATTATACAATACACAGAGTATTGGGGCTAAATTTGAAAATATTTTATATCTCCTTTTTTTCAGGAAAAGCTTGATGTATTGGTGAGCAGTCAATGGTATTGGAGAGCATAAAGATTAGAGCTGTAGTTGAGTAAAAGACAGATGACATGGAGGACTGGAAGCCATCTGAATATTGGGAAAGAGTTACCTGTATCAACATGATTCACACTTGATATGAAAGTGCTGATGTCATGACTGAAACTCAATGTTCTATGAACATTGTGAAGGCTGTAAGATGTGACATGGACAGCTGCAATGAAGACTAAGAAGCTGTGGTCAGAAGGAAGGGGCACAGCAGGTGTTCTGTGTCCACATGGTGGAATTCATCCTCACATCTTTGAATAGGGCCTTGGGCTCAATTGAGAGGGTTATCTGAAGCTGCTGGAAACAGTCGTCAAACTGTGACAAGAGAACCTTGCTGCTTGAATGCCATATGTGTGGCAGTAGGATTCGGTTCCGTGCCATACTTTCAGAAAGAGTCAGAAATGGTTTTTTGGAGAATTTCTACAATTTCACCAGCCCCAATTTCAAGCTTCTGAATTCTTCCCAATTATAATCCCATGGATTACTTTGTGTGGAGCATGATTCGGAAAGATACCAGCTGCTCTGCCTGTAACACTCAGGCCAAACTCGTGGTCAAGATCAAGGAGATGTTTGAAGATCTTCCAAGGGACACAGTGAGGAATGCATGCGCCAGGTTCTGGAGCCATTTTGAAGACATAGCAGAAGCTGAGGGCAGCTACTTTAAGTAAACTGTTATCAGCCAGCCATAATCTAGTTGATGTTTTTTTAAATTCTTTTTATCATGCTTTTACTTTTAGATGAGATATTGTGTTTTCTTTTCCATTTATGCAAACTGTAAAATTTAGCCCAAACAGCCTGTATATCATATATATAATATATATAATATATATATATAACTCCCAGCTAACTCACCCTGTCCAATCCTCTGTATCAATCCACTAACATTAGCCTCCTTCTATGTTAAGGGTAAACTCAGGCACATCCAGACTATTTTCTCTCTCATATTCTCTCTGACACCTGTTTCTGTCTTTCTGTCATAGTCTAGCCTGTCATCATCCCCTGCACACGGCCACCCACCCCAATATCACTCCCTCTCTCAGCTGAGGAGTCTTTGCCTTGTAAGGTATTTGGTGACCTCACCAGTACTGGGTGCCATATAAAGAGACACCCAACACAAAGCTGACAGTAACACTTGGTGCAGTCTTCTGGCATGGCAGTCCCTAACAAACTGTCCAACCCATGCCAGTGTGCAAAGCGTACGTTAGATGATGATGAACACACACACACACACACACACACACACATATATATATATATATATTGAAAATATGTATGTATGTATGTATACTACATAAATACATATCTATATATATATATATATATATTTATATATGTATACGTACATAAGTACATATACATACACACATAAATATAGTTACTTCTATGATATACATTACATATATATGTTGTATTATATAAAATACATTAAATATATTGTTATATATGTAATATATTTCATATATGATATCTGTAATATCATATTCATATATATATATATATATATATATCAATATAAACATATATATAAAATGGATATCATATACATACAGATATCTTATACATGCATGTGTGTGTGTGTGTGTTAAACGTATGTTGAGTCCCTTATTACAAGTGCAACGATGAGTGTTTAAATCTTTCTTTTTTTCTTTTTTTTTTCATCATTATAGACACATACACATGAGAGCATATAATATCAGATACATAAACACTGCAAATGTAGTGCTGACATATGCATGAAATATCTTACATTCACATATACAGTGGTTGTATCAACACATTATACTTACAAACACATACATATACACACACTCACACACATGTATGTATATACGTTTGTCTTGCATACAATATATATATATATATATAACATCTGCGGATGTATAATGCCTGAGAACAATTTATAAAGTGATTTAAAGGCCTGTTTCTGTCTAGGTGTGTCGTGTTACTGTGTGTACACATATCTGTATGTGTATATGTACATGTGTATGTATACATGTGTGTGAGTAACATTAGCATGTGTTTATTGTTGTTGTTGTTTGGCCTTCGGCCAACAGCTTATCAAAAACGTTCCAGTACTGAAAATGCACTATTATTTCCAGGTTAATATACACACAGGATTATATTATCCCATTATTCTGCATCTGTCCGTCCTTGTTTAAGGCTGCAGGTTGTGATTTTGATGGGCCTTTAGCTACTATTTCTGTAGATCGCACGACCACATAGGGGACAGACAGTGGTTAGACGAAGGGTGTGTGTGATCTGGTGAAGAGTTTAGCTGTAGGGGTACTTTATAGAGGAGCAGAGGAGTGAGAATTTGCAGACAGGACAGGCCACTGGGACTATTACAAGCTGGAATTGACGTGTAAACTGATAACATCACACACACACACACACACACACACACACACATACATTTACACAGACATTAGACGTACATCGTTTACATATGTATGTGTAACGCGTAAATATTCGTACATATAAACGTTTTTTAGATCACACACACACACACACACACACAGATTACACATGTATATGTGTATACTGATAGCGGGAGACAGCGAGTGGTGGGAGTGAGGGGTGTGCGTCTGACTGTAAGAGGTGGGAGGGGAGGAGCAAGGGTCAGTATGAAGTACACATGACACAACATACACACATAAATACACATACATACATACATATACACATACATAACACAATCGCGCACAGATTGAACTAAAAACAAGAAAAAAACAAATACATTGAAGATAACAAAACGACTCAGACACACACATATATATATATATGTATGTACACACACACTAATGGAAATATAGATATACAATATATATATATATATATACACACACACACATTCATAGAGGGAGGCCCAACACTGACACACGCACACACACTCATAAACACAGTGACACATACTCACACTTGCAGTACCACACACTATGACACACACATACAGAGCCCCACCACACACACACACACACATCCACAGCACACACATTATACTAAGTGGAAAAGCTTGCTTACCCACACGTCTCTAAAACAGAAGTGTCCCTGGTGGTTCCCCGCCTCCAACTTGGCACCTTTCACTGACAAGGCCACCCCACCACACTACTCACACAGCACTCCGAGGTCGGCCAGCTTATTCAGGAGCAATTCTCAGCAAGTCTCCATGTCATCTCCACACACACACTCTCACAGACAGCAGACACACACACACTCACTCACACACTCTCACACATCTCCACAGACGGCTGCTGTGTGTCCGTCTTCCATCTCTAAAGTGCTTTGTACGTCTTCTCTGGAGATCTTAAGATAAACCTGGCGGCGGCGGAGACGACGGCGGCGGCGATGAAGAAGCAGGAGGAGGAGGAGGAGGAGACGGTAGATAGGCAGATAGAGACAGAGTAATAGTTAGAGATAGAGAGAGACAGACAAACAGACAGAGAAGTAGATAGACATATAGATAGATAGAGACCGTAAAAGAAGGGGGAGGAAGGTGAATAAGAGAAAGTTAGATAATAAAGAGGGGAAGGGAGAGATAGATAGAAATAGAGACGGTAAAGGAACGGGGAGGAATGTGAAGAAGAGAAAGTTAGATAATAGAGAGATAAAGAGAGGAAGGGAGAGATAGAGAAAGATAGACACGTAGAGGTGGTGAGGGGGAGTAGGTATGTGGAGGAGAGGAAGTCAGATAATAGAGAGATAAAGAGGGGAGGGAGAGATCTTTATGGAAGTCGGAGCTATATATATATATATATATATATATATATATACATATACACACACATGTACATAAATCGAACCAAAGGAGCCTCTACGTGGTCGACCGACCTGTTAGAAACAGCAGCCAAATCTCCCTCAAATCACCCCTACCCCATTGTCTTAAGCAAGAATGGACATATTAGATAATGTATAGTCCCAATTGCCCTTCCACAAAAAAAAATGACGGGATGGTCGTGGTTGGAATAGCTTTGATCATAGACTAACTGGATCGGGGTGACCTGGGGCTAAAAACTATACATGTGTGTATATGTGCATGTGTGTATGCTATAGAAGAGGAGGAGGAGGAGAGGGATGACTGACAGGTAGATAGATAGATAGATATATAGATAGATAGAGACAAAGTCATAGAGGTGGAGAGAGGGGATGTAGTATGAGAGAGAGAGAGAGAGAGGAGAGTGAAGGTGTGAGGTATGTACGGTAGAGGTGGAGGCTGCTTGCTCGGCAACAGAGGCAGCAGCAGCGATGATGGCCCAGATGAGGTGAAACCGGTGGGGAGGATGGTGGAGAAGTTTGGTGAGCGATTGCTCATGTCTGGGGCAGCAGCAGCAACAACAACAACAACAACACTATCATCATCAAATGAAGGCAGACAAACTGAAGCAGTTATACCGTGGATGAGAATAAACATAGAAACACACAAGCTAAGCATTACAAACAAACTAAAGTCGGGCGTAAATAGATATTCACCCTCCATCTTTCCTTTCCACCTCCCTCCATTTACTTCTCTCTTCCTGTTTAAAACCTCTAACTACCACCACTATCTCCCTCTTACACTTTTTTTTTATTTCTTCTACTCTCTCTCTCTCTAACGCTTCTCGTTTTTCTTTTTCCCTTTTCCTTTTACTCTCATTCAGACACCTTCTCTCTATCTTCTATTTTCTTTCTTTTCTACATCTTCCTCTTTCTCACCCTCTTGGTCACAAACACGTACACATACGCACTCTCTCTCTCTTTTCTTCTTTCTCTTTTCCCTCTTCCTTTTTCTCTCTGTCGTTCAAGCTTCTCGCTTTCTCACTCTCTATTTCCATTCTTTTCTCTGTATTTCTAAATTCACTCTCTGTCATACTCTCTACCTTTCTATTTTTCTCCACGGGGTAGTGGTGGGGTTTTATTCCTCTAACCCTTCTGCTCCCTACTTTCGTTTTCTTCATCCTTTCTTTTTGCCTTCTTTCTCTTACCCTTTTCCTTCTTACTCTCCTTTCTCTTTCCATTTCCGATTTTCCTCTTCCTCCTCCCAATAATTTTTCCTCCTTCTCTTAGTACCTCTCTTACTTCTCATTATTTTCCTCTCCTCTCTCCTCTCTCCATCACTACCTCTCTAATTCTCTCCTCCCATTTCCCCCGAAAACGGTTTCCCTTTTACACTTTCTTGCCTTCACCACTTTTCCCCCACTTCCTCCTACTTTCTCTGATTCTCTTCCTCTTCCTCATAATCCCTTTTCCTTATCCTCACTCATCTATCCTCCTTCCACTCCTCTCTCTCTGTATATATAAGACGTTACCGTCTGCTAACATTACACGCTGTTTGCTTTTCCTCCTCCTACTGTCTATAAGTTCTTTTTTCACTATTTCTATATCCCTTTCACTACTACTCTCACTCTGACTCCGCCCTCTTGGATTTTGATTCTCTTTACTCTCTTTTCCTTTCTAGCTCATCAGTTGACGTGACGTACTTACTCCATTTTTAGCCTCCCACTACTACTCACACATTCCCTACACTCTTTCGCTTTACTTCCTCTTCCTTTTTATCTCCGTCTCTGTCTTCCTCTTTTCTTCTATAGATCTAACGAGAGAGGAAGAGGATAAGAGAAAAGGAGGGAGATAGATGAGAGGAGAGGTTGCCATAAAGAAATTAAAAGGAGAGATCGGGAGAGTAAGAGGGTGAGAGAGAGAAAGAGAGACTTATTGTCCTCCTCCCTCCCTGGTTTTTTACTCTTCCTCCTCTTTTTGTCTCCTTTTACTTTCCCCCTTCTTATTTCGCCACCTTGCATCTTACACGTTTACTCTTTATGTCTTTCCCTCCCTTCTTCACTTCTTCCCTTCACTTTCTCACATAGTTACTATCTTTCTCTCTCTACTTAATCCCCACCCTCCTTTCTCTTTCCCTTCTCTATCTCCCTCTCTATCATACTGCTAGCTCTATTCGTCTTCTCCCTCTCCTCTCTCCCCTATTTTATTCAACCTGCTCCCTCTCTCTTACCCTCTCTGTCACTCCTTTCTCACAACCACTTACTCAATATTCCTCCTACCTCTCTACACTCACTCTTTCTCTCTCTCCATGCCCTACTCTTCCCCCTCTCACACTTTTTATCCCGTTACATTCAATGTCCCCCCCACCATCAACATGTCAGCCACTTCTCTGCACATTTACACAATCAGGTCTACCAAAGTACATGCGCACACATACACATATATAAACACACACATTTATATACATACATACATACACACACGGTATCTACCAACAATCACACGACCCTTCTTCCTCCAACAGGCATGTCTACATTTTCCACACAGATACATGTAACCCTAACCCTAACACACCACTTTCTACCAATTGACAATTATACTACTTCCACACACACAGATACATACCTCCCATTAAACTCTCATATTCTACACACACACACACACCTCTTTCTACCTACAAACATGTGTGCATTCTGTATACATATTTTTCACACACATTTCCACAGCATACATACACATATTTCCACATTTATAAGTATGGGTCTTTAACAATAACACACACACAAACATTTTCTGGACGTACATACACATACAGCCACCTATCAACCCACACCCTTCACACACATACAGGATCATGCTAGAAGAGTACTGTACATTCACCAAAGATGGTAAATTTTCTTTATAATATATTCAGTTCTTGCAGGAATACCATGATATAATCTTCACAATTCGCTTCAATCTAACAATACACATTTAGAAATAAATATAAAGTCAACTTGAAGATGTATTATGGATAGAAATAGTCTAAAGTTTATGTTTGCATGCATGTGTGTGGTTCTTCTCTGTTTTTCATTATTTAAATTCCTCCTTTAAGGAAAGAGTTGATTTCTAACAAAGACACGAAGCTGCATTGTTGGAATGTAGATAATGAAAACAATGTCGCATTTTAAACTTGAGAAAAGTCTTGCATATTTTTACTGTTCCACTTATAGATTCTATTTGTGATATATCAATGTATATATATATATAGCAAATAAGAAAATGGGGAGGATACAAAACGACATACATCATCCAGTAGACATTCCAGTGTGTCTATTTATTCCAAAGCACTATGTTACACACACGTTACAGAAAAGAGCAAAAGATCAGTTCCTTACAGCCGTTTCTGCCAACCTCTAACTCTCACAGAAATATACAAGAGTATTATTATAGTAGATTATCTCAGTACCCATGGGAGCTATGAAAAAAATACAAAGCCCAGCAACACATCTGCTTGAGAATCATGAAAACTGCCATTCATAATAATTTTGTTAGACATAGAGTTTGAAAAATAGTTTTCTGTAGCTGTTCCTATATTTTTCATAATAAAACATAATCTTTTACCGGATATTATTAATTGAAGCAGACCTCAAGTGGAATCCTTCTGTAGATGAAGACTAGCTTAGTCCTTCCTGCACCATTCAGGTGAAGCACACAGGATAAGGGGCAAAATGCTAGGAACCTAGAGATAGCAGCTGACATGAAAAGATTTCTAGCATTGCAATAGATTTACAAGAGCTTGCAAAGCCTCTTGAGTAGCACCTGCAGGTTTTGTGTGGGGCAAAGCATCTCAGCTGTTTATTTCACCTATCAGTAATAGAAACCCAGGCATGTACAAAGCACCATTCGAGCGTGGTTGATGCCAATGCAGCCTGACTGGTCCCATGCCAGTGGCACATGAAAAGCACCATTCCAGTGTGGTCGATGCTAGTACCACCTGACTGGCCCTTGTGCCGGTGGCACATAAAAAGCATCCACTACACTCTCGGAGTGGTTGGCGTTAGGAAGGGCATCCAACTGTAGAAACTTTGCCAGATCAGATTGGAGCCTGGTGCAGCCTTCTGGCTTGCCAGCCCTGTCAAACCGTCCAACCCATGCCAGCATGGAAAGCAGATGTTAAATAACGATGATGATGACAAGGTGCATCAGTTATTTTATTTCTATGCGAGGTGCATCAGCAAGTTTCTCCTTGATCTCCAGTCTCCCACTGAATTCAAAAACATTCAGAATACCCGATAAATAGGTAATAACAGCCAAATGAACTTCCTATCACACACTACAGTCTTATAAAAATGAAGAGCACATCTTCGATCCTCTGTATCTGAAAAGAAGACAGAATGATCATGGCTGCAACTACACATCTTGATCAACAGCGCTAGGGGGCACTGAGGGAAGTGGGGTGCCACAGGAATGGTAAATGATTTATAACAAAAAAGAAATCATTTAAAACTTGTTAAAATAATATTCAAAATGGTTTATCTGATTGGAAATATAATTTTGAAGTGTTCATGGTATGTCAGAGTGTGGATCTGATCAAAGACTTTGCAATTAAAAAACATTTCAAATATAAATGAAATAAAAGTATACAAAAATGAACATTATTTTCTATCTTACTCTTAGTTTTGTTTCATTATGAAAAATATAAATTCATATTATGGTTTATTATTGTTTATATTTTGAATAACATAAATATTGGGGGGGAGGGGTACCAAAATCTTTCAAGTGCCTAGGGCCTCAATCCAGCCCTGTTGATCAAGGTTGAGTTGGGGTAAATAATAACAAATCCAGAATGATGTAGTTTGACAGCAAACACGACCAGCTGTAACAATGAAACCAAAGAGCTGAACAAGAGATTTATTTGCAACAATCAGTTGAAGATCAATACAAGTTTTACATCAAACAGTTTTCTGTTTCTCTTTACATTTACTTCCAATGTTTATAGATTTAGTTGTCTTAATCATTTTTAAATTTTATTTTATTCTTCATTTATTTAGGGTTTTTTTTCCAGTTTGATTTTTTTAAAATTCATTCTCTTTAGCGATGATGTTCTGTTGATACTTTTTCTCACTCTTTTATTTATTCACCTCAGACTTTTACAGATTCTGACATTAAATGTTTTAAAAAAATTATTTTACATATTCTTACCTTTCCCTCCCTTGAGGTCTACCTGTCGTTAAGAGAAGACCTCATCAAAAAAGGAAGGAAATGGAGAAAGAATTAACAGGTGTTATTGCCAGGATAAATGACACTGAGTGAATCCAAATACTCAGTCTTCAGACAACACAGCAGTGCTAAGAAAATCTTTAAAAAAAAAAAATTAATTCCATTTACAGTGAAGATCTGTGATGAGGCAGGACTAAAAACAACGGTTTATATAGTTATATCATTACAAGCCAGTCCCATGGTGGGATACCAACTGTTTGCTTGTACTTTTGTTTAGCCAGGGTGATGGACTAACTCAGGGGAAAGTTTCTACAACAACTCAGCTTCATCTCACTAACAGACACCAGAGAGATGAAATCTGTAACAGCAGCTGCTGCCAGTAAGGATTGAACCAGCAGTACTAGAGTTCAAAAAAAAAGCCTTTCAAACTAAACCTACATTAACATTTGTAGGTTGAGGAGTGTGGAGATTTACAGTTTATAACAATATACACAATCTGAATGTGTGTGTGTGTGTGTGTGTGTTAAGATATGATTGGTTGTTAGAATAATAGAGACAATAAAATGAGTAAAAGGACTCAATACTAGTTAATAGAGTCAATGCAATTTATTACTATCTTTGTTGGTGAAAGATCTATGATCCGTTTTCATCCTTTGATAGGGAACCAACTCACTGGGACAGATCAGAAGTCTGTCAACAAAGATAATGATACACAATACACAATATATATATATTTACACACACTCAAACACACATAGAGAGAAAGAAAGAAAGACAGAGACAGACAAACATTAAAATCTATTGGTAATGTATGTGTGTCTATTTCTATATCATTATAGAAAGATGTATTTAACCCGGCTGAAACCGGCTCTGGCTCTGAGTACAAATGTCTTGTTTTCATAAGTTTTGAATGAAAATGAGGTGACGCATCCACCAAACCTTAGTCACAATTTATGTTCCTAACACTAGCTGAATGATAACTAAGTTATTTTACTAAATTCTTTGTTATATTTAAAATTAATTGAAAGAAACACAGAGCATCTCAACAGAAATACGGTAACCAGCTGAGATGGTTGACGTCTCTTATTTACGGTGACTTTTTCATATTCTGGTTTTAAATATAATAAAAACAGTTTTGTCTTAACTCTATGAGACTCGACTACAAAACAAGAGAATCCAAAGAGCCAGTCTTTAGAGAAAGAGACTAACGATAATCTCTAGATAAATGTGTGTGTGTGTGTCACCGGAAATGAATTGACAATGTCTATAATGTACAGCCACGAAGGTGAAGAACGAGTAGGAGATAATAATGAAAGAAGAAGTGTCTTAGAGAATGGATGTGCATGAAGTCTTTCAAAGGATTGGGGGTGGGGAATTGAGAGAATTGATAAGAGAGAAAGTGAGAAAAATCTAACAAAGTGTGAGGTCAACAAATTACACGGCATACATAAATCCAAATACAGACCCATACACATGCCACATACATAGACTCATATATACATCTGTTAAAAGACTAAATGCAAAACAAATGTTTACAAACATGGCTACAAATGTATATGCATAAAACAAGAGTCCCATAACCTCTTAATGTATTACTAGATCACTGATGAAGGTCAAGGGAGTTTATATATAAGTTGTTGTGTTGGATCTTACACATTTGTCACTTTGCTTTTTACTACTAACTAAAAAGGAAACTAGCTACAAATCCTTTCTTTCCTTTAAATTCTCCCCCTCCTCTACTGCAAGGAGTGAGTGAGGCTAGGTTAAAAGACAAAGAGGCAAAGGAGAAACTGAGAGAAAAAAACCGTGTGGGAGAATAAAAAAAAGAGGAAATGGATGGAGGAAAGATGTAAAAAAAGAAGATGCACACACAAACACATATACACACAAACACATACTATAACATGTAAAATTTAATATACATATGATTTTACTAAGTCATATAATTTTTATATTTTGCACAATAAGAGTAAATCTGTGCTATTTCTTTTTTTTATTCAGCAGATGTTACAGGTAATAATTATAATCTGGATCAATCAATCTATATTAATTAAATTAACAACAAAAATCAGAATAACTATATTTTAAAAACTCCATTTTATCCTCTCTTATATTATTTCTTCAGTTTTGTTAATTAATTAAGTTTTCCTAAAACTCCTTCCAAAGCATTCAGGATACTCCACATATTTTTAAATAAAAAAGTAAACACTCATACTATATCAGTTGATAAGAAAAATATACACGTAACTTTTCTATTTACATCCATGCGTTACTCTAGACTAATCACCTGAAAATTAATTTTGTCTATTACAGAAGACATTTGTTTATTTCCAAGGTTATAATAATGCAAACACAACAAGTGATAAACAGTGAGAGAAGAAGACAGTCTGGGAGAATAAAGAACAGCGAAAGGGTGTAATGATGCATAACAAATGGGAGAAGAGTGTGATTGAGAAAATGAAAACCATGCCCTATCAGTTTATCTTCCACTTGCAATATATATAAGTCAGTGAATTGTTATATCCATTTGAGCATCGGATGGAATGCCTTGGAAGATTTGTTCCAACTACAATCTGAATTCAACTCCTGCTGAGGATTGTTTTAAGATCACTAATTAGAATAGCAGTCCAGGGTGGTGGATTGGCAGAAATGTTGGGAAATTGGGCAAGATGCCTTGCGGCATCTTTTCAAGCTCTTTCTCTTTTGATTGTTATATCGAGAAGACACAGTGGTGATCTGCTTTATTGGCCCTTGCCAGACCATTAAACAACATCAGCAGCATCTAAAGGACAGGGCTGCATACAGGTTTAAGGACCCTTCCATTACCCTAAAGACACGTGTATATATACACACACACACACACATCTATATATATACATATATATACACATACATACATATATATTTTTAAGCATACATATACATCATCATCATCATCATCGTTTAACGTCCGCTTTCCATGCTAGCATGGGTTGGACGATTTGACTGAGGACTGGTGAAACCGGATGGCAACACCAGGCTCCAGTCTGATTTGGCAGAGTTTCTACAGCTGGATGCCCTTCCTAACGCCAACCACTCAGAGAGTGTAGTATATATATATATATATATATATACACACACATACATATACACATTTATATACATATACATACAGACATATATATATATATATATATATATATATATATATATATACACAAGATGATCTGCCATCATGAGCTCATGTAAGTTTATAAAGCCATGAGACTGGAACGAAGTCGTCTTCTCCTGCGTCAGATTGCTGAAGGCATGCTGCCCAGCCTGGTCTGCACTGATGAAAAGAAATTTGGCATCGATCAGACAGTAAATCACCAGAATGACTTTGACAAAACTGAAAAAAGCTGGTTGCCTTCATTTGGGGACACCCTGTATATACATATACACACATACACAAGCATATATATATATATAAAATATGTTCTTCAGTACATACTTCCATATATATATATGTGTAAACACACACACACTGTGTTAGATCTAAAGTAGTAGTAGCTCACATTAATATTGTTAGCCCAGTATATCTGGTAGAAGGGTACATTTAGGGTACAAATGTTCAGTCACTCCCCAGAAATATGAAGGAAATAGGGGGTGGAAGAAGTGTGCTTATATGACCATAATGGTAACAGGGGGAATGTGGTCAACTGAAATGCTAAAAATGACAGCCGAATCTCTCTGAAATTACACCCTACCATCTAAAATAAGGAAGAATGTGTTAGGACTTTCCCTGATATACAAAAAAATTAACAGGGATGGTTATGGCTGGAACGCCTTTTATCGAATGTCTGCTCAATTAGAAGAGTTAAACAATAACAACAATAATAACAACTACAGGAAGGTGGATGGTTCAGCATTGCAGAGATTCCATGTTTACCCTCAGTTTCAAAACCACATTTGACATTACAGGGAGCCTTTACTCACTGACTCAACCTGCTAGAAATAGTAGCCAAATTCCAGGCCATTTCTACACTATTGTAAAAAGGAAACAAGTCTGTATATGTGTATCTATGCACATGTTTGCCAGTGTTTATATGTGTGTATAGTATATGTGCATCCTGTATATGCTTGTATTTGCATGTATGTTTGCCTATGTATGAATATGTGTAGGTTTTTGTCTATATATGTATATATGTTTACTTATGTTCATATGTGTGCATGAATATGTGTATATATTGTGCATGCATATATGTGTGTATATGTGTATGTATGTAATTATAAATGTACGAATATATGCATGTCTATATATACATGTATGAGTTTATGTGTGTGTGTGTATATATATAATATATACATATATATATAAGATACATCAGTGTACCATAGATTTGACCCAGCCTATATCAGTGATGGTTAGCAAAAACAATAACAAGAACGTATTTGAAGACAGTTATGGCTGGCGACACAGTGAGATGGCTATGCTTCAAGTAGCCTTATAACTGTGATGAGAGTTAGAGAGTTGGGGGAGGGGCGGGAATTTGGTCTGAAGGAAGCGGGTAGGGTTGTGTTCAAGGCCTTCACAGGCTCACTGACACCAGTGAAATAAATGTGCTTAATGTGGCTCTTGAAAAGTTGCAAGATGACAGTTGTCGGTAAAACATTGACATGGAGAGGATTCCAGAGGGATGCCATGTGGGAGGGGGAGGGGACAAAGGACGGGGAGACAAACAAGTCAGAATTGCCTGAGTAGGGGTAGCACAAGATCAGTCAACTCTGAAGAGCAGAGGCTACAATCGTAGCAGTAGAAAATGTGAAGAGAGGACACAACACATGCTAATTACTGCATCACAGGTAAGTTTGTGATTGTGAAGAGGGGGATACACGATTAAATAGTGTGCCACAGGTAGTTAGTGACTGATGGAAATTCATGGATAGGTTTCTCAGCCTTGTCTCCTTCCTCTGCTTCTTCTTCTTCTGTCCCTGCCGTCTCAGCTGACACAATATCTCCACCTTCCTGTAAGACATATTCTTCAGTCTTTGGAGAAACATCGCATAACATGGTCAATTCTTTCTCCCTTGTTTCACTATTGTTCTCATTCCCATTACCATTGTCACTACCGCCGTTATCATGAACTGAATCTTTATGAATTTGCAGCTTCTCCATATTTATAAACTTCCTACCACAGATTTCACAGGGGACAGGGTGTATCCCCATGTGAGTACGCAAGTGTATCTGCAGGGTGTCCTGGCGAGCAAATTTCTGACCACATTTTTCGCAATGGAATGGTTTCTCTCCAGTATGTGTTCGCCTGTGAATCACTAAATAATTCCGCTGAGCAAAGTTCTTATGGCAGATTTCACATTTGAAAGGCTTTTCTCCAGTATGAATTCGAAGATGAAGCTGCAATGTATTTCGCTGTGAAAATTGCCTGTTACAATAATCACAACAAAATGGCTTTTCGCCCGAGTGTGTACGCTTGTGAATTTGAAGTTTGTCTTTCTGGGCAAACAGTTGGTTACAGATCTCACATTGGAATGGTTTTTCACCTGTGTGCGTTCGCTTGTGAACCTGAAGAGTATCTCTACGAGCGAAACGTTTCAGGCAGACTTCACAGCTGAATGGTTTCTCTCCAGTATGAACCCGTTGATGAATATGAAGGTAATATTTCTGTGCAAATGGCTTCTGGCAATAATTACATTTGAATGGTTTCTCGTCTGAGTGTGACTGCATGTGGATGTGCAGATAATAACGCTGAGCAAACTGTTTCTGACACACGTTACACTGATGCGATTTCTTGCGAATGTGTGTTCGTTTATGGATGTGCAATTTACTTCTCTGTGCAAACATCTTGTGACAAAAATTACACTCGAATGGCTTTTCACCTGTGTGAATACGTCTGTGAATAACTAACGTATCTTTACGAGAAAACTTCTGAATACACATGTCACATTGAAATGGTTTCTCACCTGTGTGACTACGCCTGTGAATTTGAAGGTAATCTTTATGGGTAAACTGTTCTTTACAGATATCACATTCATAATGTTTCTGGCCAGTGTGTGTCTTTTGATGGACCTGCAAGTAATGTCTCTGAGCAAAATGTTTGAAGCATATATCACATTTGAATGGCTTTTCATTGCTGTGAGTTTTTTCATGGATCAGTAAATAATGTTTTTGTGCAAAATGTTTCAGACAAATATCACACTGAAATGGTCTTTCACCAGTGTGGGAGCGTCTGTGGATTTGTAGAGAATCTTTCCGTACAAATTGTTTTGGACAGAGATCGCAGTGGAACGGCTTCTCTCCTGTGTGTATCCGGTGATGGATTTGTAAGTAATAGCGCTGAGCAAACTGCTTCAGGCAGATCTTACACTGGAAGCTTTTCGCTGCGGAACCATTGCATTTGGAGTCAAAGTTAGAGTCATGACTATTTGACATGTGGGGAGAATAATTATCATTGAGGCTCAATTGAAATGGTTTGTCTTTTTTAAAATCATCTTGTAAATCAGAAGTTTCTAGGAATGAAGAATTTGCAAGTGAACAGTCATTATAACTGTTCATGGTACTGAGAGATGGTTTTTCATCATGGTTGGAATTATTTTCCAGAGACAACTGCATTGGTGGATTCAAAGATTCTGGGAGAAATTCCTCCCCCTCAGTAGAAGTTTTGAGTAAATCAATTGATTTCTTATCCAAATCTATAAGCACCGGACCGACAGGCTCTTGGTGGTAACCCACAGGATAATCCTCTTTCTTATTGCTAACCAGATCGAGTTCTTTATCCTTAACCACTGCATTAGAAATAGAAGACACCACAGGAGTGGAATGGTACACTGTTTCAGATGACAGATCATTGGAACCAACATTATTGAGCATTGATTTCTTTGACACATCCAATGGAGCATTTTGATAATCAGAACTGTCGGCCATTTGTTTATTGTAAATGCTGGATTGAAATGTTTGAGTGTGTTTATTTGGCATGAAATGATACCAGCTGGGTAAGTTTTTGTCCCGTACAAAGCTGCTATGAACAGATATTGGTGGGTTGCTGTAGTCTTTGGGGTAAATATTTTTGTCGTTGGCTTGATGTGCTTGACTTATCTGAGACTTGGAAGTATAATGGTGATTGCTAGTAGACAAATCTTTACTGTCATACCGGTTACTAGAAATACTGTCTTTAACAATATTATGTAAGAGATCTTTGTTGTAATGTTTATTGTCAATGGTGCTTTCTGTGTTAGAATAAAATTTAGAGGTCTTCATACTCTGGGAATAGTCCCTGTTTTGTCTGCGATGGGATGATTTGTATGAAATTTGCTTCAATATGGGATATGTGTACCTTTGTATGGTCTCTTTAGAATAGTTAATCTGAGATGAATCTTTGGTATTTTCTGGAGATATTGAAGACTGTTGCTCCAAGTTGTTGGACACATCTTCTTTGTAACTGCTATTTTGGTAGATTTTGTTGGTGCTGTCTTGACTTCTGGATGTTGGAAGCCGTTGAGAGTAATCTTTAGGATAAGCATCACTTTGAGACATTTTGCTACTTGTTGTGGAACGAGATTTGTGATGCTGAGATTTAGAGTATCTCATAGAAAGATCTTTGGAATATAGGTCATTGTTCTGCACAGTTTTCTCAAGGCCAGAGGACATTCTTTGAGACAAATACGAATGTCTTTGGGCAAGTTCTTTTGAGTACAAATTTGAATGGAAAGCTTTTTCAACAAGATGGGGCAAATGTAAGGAAGATCTTTGGGCAAATTCTTTCAAATACATATTGGTATAAAATGCTGTGTTATCAACTGTGTATGGAAGGCCAGTGATTGGTAAACTAGGTCTGCCATAAATATCAATTGGAAATGTTGGCTTCTCCATCAGGTTTGAAAATTTCTGCATCTGTAAATTGTGTCTTTGGGGACAGTCTTGTCCACAAATCTTTGAACACAAAGTTTTATTGTCTGTATACTGTTCCATGTTAACATCAGCAGTGAAACATCAGCTTAAGACAACAAACTGAGCTGTAAGAAGTGAAGCTATTTCACTGTTTCGATTGGCTGTGCCTTGCTTTACTTTTCTTCAAAACTTTGTAAAGAATAATTTACCAGAATTCAAATACCTCCAACTGGTTTTTATTTCACAGTTTGCAATTTGGAATCTAAAATAGGAAGAAAGAAAGAGTCAGAAATATTAGAAGAATAGAAAACTGTAATTGTTGGTTAAAATAAACACCAAAATCTGAGGGATCACACTTCTTGACCCTTTCCCCCCACATGGTTACACATATTGAATCAGATATTGGAGCACGATGTGATCCTCCAGTTCACTGGATCCTGTTGGAAGCTTTGTGATTGAATTTAGTAAGCAGAAACTGAAGGCCCATTGTGTGTATGTGTGTGTGTGTGTTAACATCTCATGATACTTGTATATGAGTGTCACTGACACACAACTGGTGCCCCTGGTTTCCAATCTTTCATGAAGAAATGTCCAACCATGGGAAAGTATAACCAGTTTTGGAAACACGAGGGTTAGCAACAGGAAGGGCATCCAGTCACAGAAAATCTGCGTTAACCATGAAAGTATGGGAATTTTATCTGGCCTAAGCAAGTAAGGGAAAGATGGGAAAGTGAACATGATGATAAATATACATACATATATACACACAAGCATCTAGGCTTGTGTGCATATTTTTCCTGTTACTCCCCCACCTAAAACTTGCTTCCTTCAATTACCTCCCCATTCTTCTCTCCTATTCTTCACTGACATAACAATTCTCTCTCACTACTCACAGTCTATATATCCACCACTTCACTACTACCACAATCACCACCATGGTTCTGCCAGAAACTGAAGGCTTCCCTTTCTCACAGAAAAATCCTTTCTCCCATTCTGTGAACCATTCCTATTCATTGTTCACCAAAACAGACCATCTTCAGGCTCCATTGCCTCACTAACACTAAAAGGGAAGCACTTACCTGTCTAGTTTCCAATACAAGTTCCTCATGATTGTATTCCTGCTGTGACAAATGCTGCAATTAATTAAAACATATATATAAACAAACATATAAATAAATATATAAAGAAAATAATAATGTTTTCTTTATCAAATATAAAATGATTACAAAGAGAGAATAAAAATAGATAATATATTTGTCACTCAAATTAAAATTGTGTGTGTGTGTGTGTGTGCCTTGTTTTTAGACTTTTCAACTTATACTACCCTACAATATTATTCTAAAAATTAACAATCACATCATTGAAATCTCAAAGCTACATACTAACCACATGACTAATTGAAATCAATGTGGATAGATAAGCATTACATTTGATAGAGAAATTTGATGTGCGAAAGGGTTAAAGAAAGATCTGCTGACATGGACATTAATTCTGTAATGGCTCAACAGCCAGCATCAGAAATTTATATAAGAAAGAGATCTGGCATTTGGTAGATATTGTAGATAGACTATTTGAATGAAGAAATAGCCAATGGCAATGTAAACAGTTCCTGATAATTCCTGTAACATTGGCCACAGCTGAACAAACTACTTTCTCTTGTAAAATGAGTAAAGTCATGTCTTTGGTTTAGAATGACATCAGAAAGATTAAATTCTCCGGTGGCTACAATTTTGTATCACAAAGGATGGACAGACAAAATAAATCCAATCACAGTTGCTGAGGAATTTGCTTCTCCAAATGAGATTAAGCAAAAGAATATTGGCAGATTCTGATTGGCTTAACAAGAAATTGAGTTAAATAACGAAGTTTTATAATTGCAACTGGATTTCTCAATTGTCATCATGTAAATATTTTATTATCCATACCTTATAAATATTAATCAACTTGCAAACCTCTCAGTCACAAAATATTACAGGTTGTGGCTAAAGAGAATTCCTATTTTCATCTCAGGCTTCTGGCTACATTTGATTTGCCTTTTAATGGAAATTTACATAAAGTAAATTTGCTACAAACGTCTGCATAAAGTAGGGAGAT
This sequence comes from Octopus bimaculoides, assembly GCF_046866305.1. Classification (NCBI taxonomy): domain Eukaryota; kingdom Metazoa; phylum Mollusca; class Cephalopoda; order Octopoda; family Octopodidae; genus Octopus; species Octopus bimaculoides. The sequence continues at coordinate 3,604,882 of NC_142941.1, forward strand.
TAGCAAAGGTTTTGGCCATTTTTGATACAAACTAACATATTCTGTTTATCCCATCACACACACACATACAAACAGCTCCATGGCACCATATGTAATATATATATATATATATATATATATATATATATATATATATATATATATCTTTATATCTGGAGTTGAAATAAATAAATAGACAAAATCCTTTCACTTTTATAATATTCTCTAACCAAAACCCTCAAACAATACACACCAATACACATATAATAAAATATAGAAAGTAATAATACGCAATTACAACATATAAATAAATAAATTTAAAAAATGTGAAAACCCCTAAAAAATATTTTCTAATGTCAATATAGGATCATTTAGATTTAAAAAGTATGGAAGACCTAACATACAAAACAAAACTATGTACATACAACAAATGAGAGAAAAAAACCCATGTAAATCACTGTTTTTCCCGGTTTGTCCATTTATGCAGAAGCTCTGGGCAAAATGTTATAGTACATGACCATCCTTGGCACAAAAGTAATGCATGTGTAAAGTTTGGTGAAAATTGGTTGAGAAATGTAGAAATGTATGTGTTAGTAAATATATACACACACATACTGTGATTTATATATACTAAATAACAGGGTAAAGTCATTAGTGAGAGGTTAGGAAAGATAAAGGAGAAAGATGAAATTAAATAAGATAAGCTAAAACAAGATAAATTACAATAATAGAAAGTAGTAGAGCAGAAGGAAGTATGTGGAGGAGATTTAGTTTTCTGTAATAGCTTTATGGATATAAAAGTTTTAAAGGACCAGGGATGTAAGTGATTAAGGATTTATGGATATAAAAAATAGATCTAAATATACAAAGGTGATCTTGCTGAAAATGTTGACTTTGAAAATGTCCTCGACCTCTGGTACAAAAGTGGCAGAGCATCTTAAACAAAATCAAGTGAAATGAAATAAATTAACATCTGACAAAAAAACAAAATCATTCTGAAATAACAAGAGATCTCTGTCCAAAAAGTTGTTTACTCAGTTTTAACATAATAACATTTACGTATTGTTAGTATTTTTTCTTTCACACATAAAACAGATTGCATTATAGTTGTCCACGAGAAATCTATAACAGTCTCCCATGATGTTACAGTATTTGATGGTTGTAAATAAAACTATAAAATATATTGGTTTCACATTTTGGCACAAGGCCAGCGATTTCGAAGAAGGGGCTAAGTCGATTACATCGACCTCAGTGTCCAACTAGTATTTGTTTTATCGACCTCGAAAGGAAGAAAGGCAAAGTTGACCTCAGCAGAATTTGAAATTAGAACATAAAAAATGGATAAAATGTCACTAAACATTCTGTCCGTCATGTTAATGATTCTGCCAGCTCTCTGCCTTGCAAAACTGCAAAATATATTAACAATAAAACTTACATCTGAAAAACAAAGCAAAAAACAAAAAACAATAATGGCTGCCTCTACAAGATATTTGAATGTCATGCCATACCACTTTAATAAGTTATTTTGGCAAAGATTTTGCTTAGCATCTCACAAACAGCTATACTGGTGTTATTTGAGATCTATTTTCGTTGTAATAACATGGTAATTTATTTCATTTAACTCTGTTTCAATGCATGTTTTTCATGATCTGCTGAAAGGAGATGAAATGTGGGTTTATCTTTATGATCCAGAACCAGAGACCTAGTTTATGGAATGGTGTCATACCTTTCATCCAAGACCTAAGAAGTTCAAGAGCCAGGGATTGGCAGATGAGGTAATGGTGGCTGTTTGGGGAATGACAAAGACATTATTCTCCTTGATTTCCTGGAATGTGGCTGTACCATGAACAACGAGCAGGATACTGGGACACTCAAGAAGCTTAAAGAAACCATTAAGAGGAAGAGGTTGAACATGAAGCTGTAATCAGTCCCACATTCATTTTGACAATGTGTGACCACACTTATCTTTGGCAATAAATCAGGCAATCAACAAAATTAAACCGGTCACTGGTTCCCTATCCACCATATAGTTTGGATCTGGCACCATTCACCTTCCCCTTGTTCGGCCCAATGAAGGACAGTTTTCAGGGACAATATTTGATGACACAAAGTAAAATTGGAAGAAATAGGAACAACCAGTGCACACCTAAATTTTTACAAAAAGGTTTTAAGGCTTGAGTTCAACAGGATAAATGCATCACTTGTAGGAAGGAGGAGGAGGAGGGGTACATTTGTCTGGAGGAAGAGTTACTCTGCCAATATGTGCAACTTAACCTATGTCAATAAATAAAAAAGTTATGGCCTACTTCTCCATTAGTTGTGGAATAATGCTTGAGTATAGAATATATTTTTATACATGATATATATACACACACACACACACACACACACACACATACACAGACATGACAGAAGTAGATACCCCATAAAACATTGTTTTATGTTTATTTTAACTTGAAAAGGTTTATGTTTTTTATTGACATTTTTATGTTTCAGGTTCTATATGTGACTGTTTAATCATGCCACGTACAAAAGAAGCCTTGGAACTGTCCAAATTTCAAAGAGGTCGCATTGTAGGTCAATCTGAAGGTGGACTTAGCGTAAAATCACAGAAAACCTTGGGACCCCACTTTCTACAGTTAATAGGGTGATTGTGCAATTCACCAGAGAGGGGAAGGTGTCCACATCACCTCACCCAGGTTGATCAGAGCCCTCTGACAGGACTCTTTGTTTTGTTAAGAGGATAATCCTCATTGCAAGGCCTCTGACGTAGCAGAACAAGTTGATGTCAGTCTGAGAACAGCTGCCAGGTATCTCTGCAAAATTGGCTACTATGGCAGAACAGCAAGAAGGAAGCCACCTCTTCAACCAGCCAATATCAAGTGGAGAAAAGATTGAGTCAGTGAGATGGTGGAGAGGTCACTAGCATTTTGGGACACTATCATATTTTCTGATGAGTCCAGGTTTGCTTTATTTTCTGACAGTGGTCGAGCGTGGGTCTGGAGACACAGTGATCAAGAATTTGACATGAAAAGATTATTGCCAACAATGATACAAGGCAGCTATTCTGTGACGGTCTGGGGAGCAGTTTAGAGCAGTTGTTGATCAGAGCTGGTGAAGCGTGAGGAAAACACAAACTTAGATAAATATGTGTCCATATCACAGAAAGGACTCCTTCCAATTTTCTCCAATGGTAAAATGATTAAAGAAGACTCTTTATTTAAGGTCAGAAGCCATAAGAGCCATTGCCTGGGACTGCATTAAGGAATTATTATTATTATATGGTAAGCTGGCAGAATCATTAGCACGCTGGACGAAATGCTTAGCGGTATTTTGCCCGTCACTCCGATCTGAGTTCAAATTCCGCTGAGGTTGACTTTGCCGTATATCCTTTCGGGGTTGATAAAATAATTACCAGTTGAACACTGGGGTCGATGTAATCGACACATCCCCTCCCCCAAAACTGCTGCCCTTGAGGCAAAATTTGAAACCATTCTTATTATTATTTGGCAGCAAACTGGCAGAATTGTTAGCACGCCGGGCAAAAGGCTTCCTGGCATTTCACCTGACTTTATGTTCGTTCAAATGCCACTGGGGTCAATTTTGCCTTGCATCCTTTCAGGGTCAATAAAATAAGTACTAGTTGAAAACTGGGGTCAATGTAATCAACATAACCCCTCCCTGCAAATTTCATGCCATGTGCCATTAGTAGAAAGCTGGCAGAGTCATTAGCACGCTGGACAAAATTCTTAGCAGTATTTCATCCATCTTTACATTCTGAGTTCAGATTCCACCAAGGTTAACTTTGCTTCTCATCCTTTCAGGGTTGATAAAATAAAAACCAGTCAAGCACTGGGGGGAGGGAGAGGGTGAAGTGAGTAATTAACCTCCTCCCTCGAAATTGACGGTGTTGTGCCAAAATTTGAAACCCTTATTATTAAGGCGGTGAGGTGGCAGGGTCGTTAGCATGTCAGGTGAAATGCTTAGCGGCATTTCATCATCTTTACATTCTGAGTTCAAATTCTGCTGAGGTTCACTTTGTCTTTCATCCTTTTGGGGTCAATAAATCAAGTACCAGTGAAACATTGAGGTCAATGTAATCAGCTATCCCCCTCTCCTCAAATTCCAAGCCTTGTGCTTTCAGCAGAAATATTATCATCATCATCATAATAACAGAGTGACTTTGACCTCATATTTCCAACTATAACAAGTTAGTCTGACAAGCCATCACAGTTGAAACTTAGAAGTCCCAATCACTCTGCATTTTTGGTATAACGAAACATTTGAACTTCAACATGCACATCGAATCCTATCTTCAGTGAATTTTACTTGCGGCTTCAATTTACCTTTAAAATACCAATCATACTAATATCGAAAATGTGTGTGTGTGTGTGTGTGTGGATGGTGGGGGAGGGGAGAGTCAGAAAGCTTGTGCACAAATACGACACACATACACATACATTCACGAGGCAGACACACCAAGATAGAAATACACATTTAAGTGCACAGATAAAGCACTTGAGTGTGTATATGTGTGTGTGTGCTTACGTGTGTAAAGACACAGCGACCAGTGTATATACGTTCAGACAGAGACCACTAACGACGGCCGACTGACCAAACATGCAGTTGTATAAATCTACATATTATGCATATAATAGACACATAGGCACGCGGAGAGAAATATACATCCGCGGTGCACGCTGTACAAATACATATTAAGATAAAAAGAAAGACAGGAAGACGGACAGAAAGAAAGAATGGACGAGTAGGAATTAAATATCCAGACAACCATCTGTCGCATGTAGCCATATATATCGGCAGCATATTTAAACACACACACACATCATCAATATATATATATATATATATACACAGAGACATATCAATATATACACACACACGTCAATATATATATACACACAGACATACCAATATATATATACACATACACACACACACATCAATATATATACACATACACACACATCAATATATATACACATACACACACATCAATATATACATACACACACACACATCAATATATTTATACACATACATATCAATATATATATACACACATATCAATATATGTACACACACATATCAATATATATACACACACATACATCAATATACACACACACACACATCAATACATATATACACACACACACACACACATCAGCATGTGTATATACATATATTCATGAACACAGATATATACAAATATATACGCAAACATACATTATACAGACACATAATCTGTAGTGTACACATACTTTAACATTCAAGCACATCTGTACTGTGTGTGTGTGTGTGTATACAGATATATATATGTACACGTTCGTAATATGTCACACTGTGTATGTGTAATTATATACCCGAATAATGTGTGTGCGTGTGCATGTCTATGCAACTAAGCCGAAACTTCGCAGTCACTGTCAACATTTTCCTTGAAAAATAAAATAAATCTAAGACTACTGAAATATATTGAATATTCCAACAAATGTTGACTTTGTGTGTGTGTGTGTGTGTGTGAGTGTGTGAGTGTGTACGTTGATATATGTTGATATGCTACGAGTGTCTATTATATATACATTCGGAGCATATATATATATATATAAACTCACTCAAATAGTATATTTGTTGTATAGACAGACGTACACACAGAGACGGACAGATATATATACATATAGACAAATACACATATAAACACACACACACACACACACATATACACACATATGTATAGACATATATGTATAAATACACACATACATAAACAATTATATATACATATAAATTTACACATACATAAACAATTATATATACATATAAATTTACACATACATAAACAATTGTACATAGACGCACACAAGTACACTCACACACATATATACACAATATATCTACATCTATATATAAACAAATATATAGACACATATTAACATACATACCAACGGGAACCTTCAGAAATCAGGTACTACAAGGAGGAGGAGCAATACACACAAACATGTATATACACACACACACACATACTAGAGTATATAGTCATACACACAATACAGTGTACACTCATACACAACACGTAGCTGAGAAAACACACACACAAATACAAGCATAAACACATTTATGCAGAGATAGCGCAAACACACATAACTACATGCATGAGGAGAAAACGCACACACAGACACAGCATATCTAGACACACTCAGCTTATACAAACACACACACGCATACAGACACAGCATATCTAGACATACGTTTGCATATTGACACACAAACGCACACACAGACACAGTATATGCAGACACATTTACGCACAAACCAGTCATTGCACACCTACATATTGACATATATACGCGCACAGACAGCATACCTACAACAGATACGCACAAACGTAACATATGCAAATACACGCCTACATATTAACATGCTCACGCACACACAGACACAGCATATCTACAAACATATTCACAAACGCACACACAGACACAGCCTATCAACAAACACTTACACCTACATATTGAGAATATGTACACACTAACATATCTACAGACATATTCACAGACGCACACACAGACAATCAACACGCATAGACGCACATAGACACAGCATATTTGCACACACAGACACAGCGTATACAAACATATTTACATATCGACATACAAACGCGCACACAGACACAGCATATCTACAAACGCACACACAGACACAGCGCATATGCAAACACCCACATTTACATATCGACAAACAACGCACACAGACGCACATACAGACACAGCGCTGCATATACAAACACCCACATTTACATATCGACAAACAAACGCACACAGATACAGCATATCCACAGACGCACACACAGACACAGCGCATATACAAACACCCACATTTTTACATATCGACATACAAACGCGCACACAGACACAGCATATCCATAAACGCACACACAGACATAGCATGTACAAATACACACACAGGCATTTGCATATCGACAAACACACACAGGTCTACATATCAGCATACAAACGTACACACAGACACAGCATAGCCGCAGACGCACACACAGACACAGCATATCCACAGCTACACGACACACATACATATATATACATACACATACATACATGCACACAGACAGTTACATGTGTCAAATACAAATTCTCTCCTCCTCACCCATCCCCACACACACATGCACACAGTTTGCATGGAACCTCGCGCGCGCGCGCACTCGTTTCTTTCCGTCTACATTCCAATATTTCATCGGCTGGCTTAAACACAGACATGTACATAGACACACATGCATATACAGACATGTATATACACACATACATACGCAGACGTGTACATATATTTACACAGACATGTACACATACATTGACATATATTCATACACTTAGACAAGTACAGGCGTAAATGTACACATACACTTACATGCATAAAGGTACACATATATATAGACATAGACATGTACAAGTACATTCACATACACATACATGGATACGCATACAGATAGACACATATTCACATACATATATATGGACATGTACACTTACGTGCATAAAACCATAATCGTATCCATATAGAAAAGCGTACATCTATAGACATATACACATACAGATATGTACACGCACAGACATATTAAACATATACACAAACACACACAAACGTAGATATATTCACACCTATGCAAGCAAGTACACATATTCACACCTATGCACTGATATGCAGGCATATTCACACGCATACCTATAAATACATACAGACATGTATATTCACACCCACCCACAGGTATATAGACATGTACACACACACATATATAAAGACTGACATGTAGATACACATTCATGCATGTATATAGTTCACCCTTTTTCTACATCGATAAACATATACAAATATATATAATACACTGTCAGCTACACATACATACATGAGAGGAAGTTGTTTTGAGCAGATATACACATTACAAATGCATGTAGACACACACACACACATGTGTGTGTGTGTGTGTGTGTGTGCCTATGATAGTGTATATGCATTTGAGTGTTTGTGTGTATGAGAGCAAGAGAGAATGTGTGTGTATGTCAATGTGTATAAACGCCTGTGCGTGATTGAGAGAAAGAAAAACGAAGTGTATATACGTGTGTTAAATGTGTATGAGTGTGTATATGTATTAGTATGTTTGTATGTAATGAAGTAAGGTCACTTTGTCACGCTATATGTATTAAATATATATATATATATATGGATAGATAGATAGATGAATAAAGAAAGGATGATAGATGAAACAATGCAATGAAATTTACGAAGCATATCTTCAATAAATAGATGAAGGCATACACATAAGATAAAAATTTGTCGACATATTTTTTTTTGTCTTCTTTCTATCCCTGCCTGGTTTGTGGTTGGGGAAAAAACATCAACAACAACAACAGCCAAACAAGTAAAACACGAAACATCAACAAAAACAACATAAAAAACCTCCGAAATTCCAGCCGAGTGTCGGGTTTAAGTCTTGCGCACTTGTCTGGAGTTGGTGCTGTTCTGCTTACCGCCCACTCATCCAGTTCTTCACTAAACAGCAGCCTTGCACCCTCTCTCAGGCCAGGCGAGGGCTCGATCTGTTTCCAAGATTTCAACAACAACAACAACAACAACAAAACATAAAGCGAAAAAAAAAAATCCGAATCAGCGACGAATGTGTGTTGTTTAAGTGAAACGTTTTAAATATCGAACTTGAAAAATATTCTGGGGTTTAAAAAAAAACCAAACCAAACATAGATTAGATAATTTATTTACTTATTGCAGCCGGTGTAAACACTTTAAAGTCCCTGCTTCTTTACAATTTGCTATTAACATATTGCTGTTGTTGTTGTTGTTAAATCTAGTTTGCATGTCAGCCCACCAAACATGTATACTTTAACGCACACACATACACACTTAAAATGTCTGTGTATAGATAAGGTTTTCTTGTGAAATCACTGAGTTTATGGATTAAAATTCTATGCAAACGAACATGCAATACTCAAACATTACATATACACATACATTACATAGATTCATATATTCATACATAAACCTCTTTATTGGACAAATAAAGTGGAACACCTTAAGAAAAATGTATTTCTCTCTCTCTAGCATAATTTCCTTTTCTGCAAGGTGAAATTATAACTGATTGATTGTTTATTTAATATCTTACTTATATATACTTTATCAATTCACCAAAAACAAATCAGGATTCTAACTTGGAAGATGGTGGCACCAAATTAAATGACATTGTTAAGGCCATCTGTCTCTCATCTGTTCAATCTCACAGCTTAATATTTCAAGGGAATATTTGGACAACTGAAGTATTCAGTTAAACAAGGAAATTACTACTAAATTTACTACAGAAATTAAATGCCCAACCAAGTAAAGTTTCTTTTTTGTGTGACCTTTTACAAATGTTGAGACTCTTCGACAATAAGGACAACAGCAAGCATAACAGAACGGGTGAAAAGGTAACTTGCAAAACAACAAAAGGTACAACGTCCCCGACAGCACTTAATGGGAGAAGATTGCTAGTTTTAGTGGTTGAAAGGTGGACAGAAAGGAATGTGAGAAAAATAATTGAACTCTGCTTCTAAAAATACTACGAAAGCTTACCTCCTATGTTGGCAAAAGTTCCAATGTTTTCCGATCTATACACAACATGGTGGATAAGATGAAGTTCAGTGTATGGTCATATGCTAGTAAAACCTGTTAAGACAGTGTGTTGAAAATATATCCTCGTACCCTATTGTAAGAAAATGATCACAGCTATGATTCAAGAGAGGACTCTATGTAGTCATGGCATTCATTAAAACTTTCGAGAAGACAACACTCTAGGTTTTCTTTGAAGAAGAACAGATCACGGGTGGATTTTGAGGTCCAGCTATTTTACTTATGAAATTTACAACTCCATTTCAGGTGACTCGTTCTTCATAAAATCCCTGGAAGGTAAAACAAAAGACTATTTTGGCTTAGCAAAAACGTTTAAACGTTTTAAACAACAGCAGAAGTAAGATCAACAATAGCTTAGCTATTAAGGTCAGTCCTCTGGTTGGTGTCACCAGCAATTTCAAAAAGACAACCAAACTTAAGCAATGTCAATCCTTTCGTCCTTCCATATATAAGTGCGATATGGAAGTGCAAACGTTGTTATTTTATTGGTTTGCAGAAGGGAACATGACAAAACCAAAGATTATAATAGTGAAGAGAAAAAAGACTTCCATAGAAACTAGAAGGGAAAATGAGCCTTGAAGTAATTTCACTGAGTCACTAACGCCAACGGACTTGATTGCTCTTATGTATAAGATTAAGGGTAACAGCAGGAGCAACAAGAACAACACTAGCTCTGCCTGAACTCTTCAGATCTCTTTATAGGATGCTGTTCTTGAACAGAAGGAAGTCAGCTAAATGAAAGTATCTTTGAACAAAGTTCTGGAAAATAAGACTTAATGGAGGGACTACACCAGCTGTTTTTATCTGAAAGCATGGGATGTTTCAATGTTGAGATCTCTCATGTTAACGGGTATTTAATAGGCTAAGTTACCTCTATATACAGATTTCTTCTCAGAATTTTCTGATATATTTTCATCTATTTACAAATTAGTTAATATGAGAGAGTGGAGGTGGGCTAAAGATGACGTTTCACGATTTGATTCTCGGGTGTAGTTAATCCATTTTCCTATTGAATGGTGAAAGACAATTGCTGGTTTTATTAACATTTTTACAGGAAGAAAAAACGTTAAACGTATATAAGATCAAATTATCGAGGAAAACTCCCCATAACTACCTCCACAAGGAAACAAAAAGACAAAAAAGGCGAGTCAAGCAGTAGATAAGATAGCCCTTTTATTATAACGTATCTGATAATTAACTACCGTACAATCAGCGCTCCCTTATACTTCTTGTGTCGCCATTTCCGGCATTGAGTTCACTTTCTATTCCCTCCATATTAAACAAAATTATTTTGTAAATGACAATGCTATTTTGTGTTCTCTGTTTCTAATTCGTGCTTTTGTTTGTGCCATATTCATGTTTAGCTCTGAATTCTTGGCGATTTTGCCAGGTTAGGAACATTTTCTGTGGTTCTTCGATAGATTCTGAAATAAGAATGACGTCATCGCCTTTTATAGGTTCTTGAGGACATCGTGTCTTGAACGCCCATGTTTATATGTATCTATGAGAATCATAATGAATAGTTAAGGACTGAGGACGGAGCCTCATAGCCTCATCAGACATGAATCTTGGAGAGAAATCCTACGAACCAATATATGGTTCCCTTCAACTCAGGGGAAATAAGTGAAGGAAGTCTTCAGGATTTCGATTCTTGAAATGTTGGAATCCATTTTTACAGCAGATTCTAAATATCTCATCTATCGGTTCTGGTTCTAGTTGCTATTGTTTAAACCCAGGTCAGCTACGATTGAACAGACATATAATTAAAGGCGTTCTAGCTGTGACCATCCTTTTTTTTTTTTAATATCTAAACCATCAACCAATATGTCCTCCCATTTTTAAGACGGCAAGATGTGATTTGAGGGAATTCGCTCGCTATTTCAGCTGGTCAAGCGACTGCAAAAATGTTCCCTTCTTTCCATAAGGTTAAACAGAGAAGAGGGAAAAAAATTTTATTAAAGAAATCATTGCCCTTTATTACTCAGAGACATCATCTGCAACAACAACAGTTAAGTTACTGCTAGCATATTTAACGTCATTAATATTAACTACCTAATTAACATATTTGATGTGGCGAATATTAAGTAATCTATTTAATAGAGTACATTTATCAGTGATTTATTCATTACGGGTTGGCGATCAAAGATTCGGATCTTTTTTAAAACGGGGGCCACATTTTTCATTAATGTTTTACGTAGTGTTTTTGGTACCGAAAGACTTTCAAACTTCGTATACTTATCTATTTTGTGTTATAGAACAGAAGAATATTTTTGTATTCGAATTTATTTCATGTAAAAAATTGTCTCAATCACTGACAAGTATTCAGTTGTTTATATTTACTCCTTTGGCTCATTAAGCGATGTAAAGCGTATTTAATCTCCATACCTTCGTTTTATTTGCTTTTTTCATTTTAAATTTGCTTTAACCCTAACCTTAACCCTAACCCTAACCCTAGGGTTAGGGTTAGGGTTAGGGTTAATTGTTTCAGAATCGTTTGTTTATGTAGTCGGCACTTAATGTATATCGGCTGAATGGACGTCAGTGATTGGTTGAAATTACAGAAATACGACAACTTTAACATGGAATAATTTATGGATTTCTTTTTTTTTTAAGAAGACTAAGAGAAAAAGATGTTTTATATGACACATTCTACCAGTGTTCCAAGTTTCAAAGTGTTTCGTTAATGAAAAATGTGGCCCCCGTTTTAAAAAAGATCCAAAGATTCTACTTAGACCACAAAAGCTCGCCCCAGCGACTACCTACAGCGTTCAGGACAACTTGGGGGTCTCCGAACGAAACCTATATTCACCATATTTTCTAATATTCATTAATTACTGATTCATTTAAGACGATGTTTTTATTTGTTTCTTAACCAAACACCCGTAATCAACGAGGATAGAGGGATTACATATTTAATATAATAGTAGTAATTGTCCAATTAATATAATGAAAGAGGTGAACTGGCAGCATTTCTTCGGGCTTTACGTTCCGAGTTCAAATGCCACCGGGGTTGATCTTGCCTTTCATTCTTTCGGGGTCGATAAAATAAGTACTATTTGAACACTGGGATGGATGTAATCGACTTATCCCCTCCCCCGCTATTGCTGGCATTGTGCCAAAATTTGAGATCAATATATTTAATATAGTGAGTGGTGGTGAATCCCCGTCGTTTGACGATGAGGATTCAGTTGTTCGATCAACTGAATTATCTACTCCTGAACTCATGTAAAAATGGCTGAGCACTCCACGGACAGGTGTTGACTTCCCGTGATTCTCGAGCACAATCAGTGCGTGACAATGCTTTACAATTACAATCCAACCAGGCAGGTGTTTCTCTACAGATTCCATCGACCCAGTTTCAATCACAAGTTATGAGTTGATCCACGGTTACAGAAAGCGACATTTGCCTCAAGACGCCACGCAGCAGGATCAAACCTGAGACTTTGTCGCCGTGAAGCTTAACCATTCGGCCATTCGGTTTACATTATAGTAAATATTAAATACCTAATAATTATGTGATGAAGGCGGCGAGCTGGCAGAATCGTTAGCGACATTTCGTCCGTCTTTATATATTTTGGGTTTAGATCCCGCTGTAGTCGACTTGCCTTTCATCCTTACGAGGTCAATAAAATCGGTACTAGTTGAGCACTAGGATCGATGTAATCGATTTGTTCCCCTGAAATTGTTGGTCTTGTACCAAAATTTGAAATCAATAATTACGGACAGTTGTGACAGACAGACATATTGTGCAGGCACGCAATCCAGTGGTCAGGGTGTTGTACTCACGATCGCAAGATCATGGTTTCAATTCCCGGACGCAAAATTTTTTTCCCACGAGAGTTCCGGATCCCAACAATGAACTCATTTGCATACAGCCAATCAGAGCTCACCTCGACCTTGTTCTCAAGTTAACAAACACCCTCTATCAAGTAAACTCAAGACGAAGAACGGTGTTGTAAGTCGACCGATCGCCAGGTTATGCCTGATTTTAGAAGGAGACAAGTAATTAGATTTGCATCTATACCTATTATCGGATTTTGTTAGGGTCCCATATGGTAAAGATGTGGATGGGAGAAATGTGGGTAGAGGGTGATGCGCTAGTAACCCTCTCCCCTTACTGTTTTACAAAATAAACAACAACACAAATAACTACGCGGAGGCAGCCATGGTTGAAACAAGAACAACAAGCATTCTTAAAAGAGATAAGAAGCATGGTCATTCCTTACCCAAGTGACCCTATCTTATCGTCCATCACTTGCCATGCGCTCATAAATTAGTTTGATAGTTGAGCTCTGATTGGCTGTATGCAAATGAGTTCATAACTGGGGTCCGGAACTCTCGTGGGAAAAAATTTCACTTCCCGAACCAAGCGGTGCATTGTGTTCTTAAGCAAAGCACTTCATCTCACGTTGCTCTGCATAGGCAATGTCGATTTGAAGAAGTGAGAGAACTATTCTACGACACAAATATTTAACCACTATAAACAAATCGTCTGTGCAGACTGTTTGACAAGAAATTGCGGGACCCTCATCTGTCGTCTACGACGGGAAAGTGCACTAGCGTTCATTTGTCAAAGACGTTGCCTTCATCAAATTCTATTCTTATTATCACCTGATAATGCTATTATTAAGTTCAGCAGTATTTTTTTTCCGGGTAGTAAACATTTCTACAAATTTATCATGAATTACACTGGTGTCTCTTATTGTTGGGGACCCTGGCACACAACAAATGGAGCATTCCAAAGAAAATGGCAATAGAAGAGACAGCCTATCTGGGCTTCTCTTTAGTTTGATAGTAAATCTAGTATCAAAGTAAACAGAAACCCAGGTAGGTTGTCTCTGCTGAATATTTCTTTTGAAAGAATTATAACAGCAGAGACAATCGTAGAGCAGAGAAGAAAATACTTTGAATTAAGCTATGGTTCGCCACGCTCTGGGTTCCAATCCCTGTAAGGTCAACTTTGTATTTCATCTTCCTGGGTAATGAAATTAACTTCCATTCAAAAACTGGAGTCGATTTGATAATCCTACAAATATCCAATATGTGAATGGAGTTATAGCACCAGACTGAAATTTATTTCAAAATTATATTTTAATAAAATATTCTATATATTGTACGGTGACAAAGTCAATGGCGTGAAATTCACAACTTCCTAATTAAATTACCTTAAAAATCGCAGTTTATAACCCTTAAAAAAGGTTATATTTATATTGTTATACTTGGGGATAGTCGTTTTTAGTTAATTTTATAGTGTGTATGTGTGTTTCTAAGAGTGTATGTTTATGTATGCGTGTCTCTCTAAGTGCATGCATGTGTGTGTGCGTACGTGTGTGATAGCCAGAAGAGATAAATAAACGATATGCAGGGGAGGTAACTGCTATCACTGGAAAGAGAGAAAGACGGAGAAAGAAAGAGAGAGACAAACTGAGATAGAGACAGCGAGGGAGATAAAAGAGAGACAGAAAAAGAGAGAGAGAGAAATCTGTGTGTCTTTGGTTGAATTTTGTCTTCCTGGTAAAGTACCATGTTTTTCTCTTCATCTCTACTTGTAGACAAATAACACGATACCAAATTAGACAGATCTAACTTCATTTATTTAATCAATCGCTATTTCCAAAACAAGCACTTCGCATTATTCCCTGTTAATTCACCTTTAATAATTTCGTGTTTTTTTTTCTTTCTTCTTAAATATAATGACAGCCAGCTTGCGATTCCTTAAATAACTTTAAAAAAAAGAAAAAAGAACTTCATTCATCCATGTGATTTAACTGAGTATCTTTCTCGGCTGCTGTTGTTATATATATTTATTGTGGCTTTGTTACAGTCGTTAGTTTTTAGCAGCCAAGAAAACATTTTATTTCTTCTCTGTGAATGCCATGTTTTCCTTGTGTATTTGTGTGTGTATATGTTTGTGTTTGTACATGGGTGTATGTGTCTGTGAGAGAGTGTGTGTGTGTGATGTCTTTTCCAAGAATGATGGCCTATTTGTTTTTAGCTCCAGTTCAGCACTGTTCTAGCAGACATATGAACATAGGCATTCCAGCTGTGACCATCCCGTCTGTTTATGGATATGAGATTTAGCTGCTATTTGGGAGTTAAGTGGACGTCAATTCTAAAACACGATTGTTTAGAGAGAGAGGTGGTGGTGATGGTGGGAGACTATTTATTGTGGTAAGCTCTAACTACCATTATCTTAGTGACCACTCTCCACTGTCATCAGGTATGTTCATCTACATTTATAGTCAGTCCTTTGGAGCCAAACCGAACCTACCTCAACAACAGGATGTCTATAGGGTTCTCTTCCAGTTGAACTTAACTTGACATGTCTAGACTTTTCCAATCTCTGCAGGTCTGGACTACGGAACTTAATTCTCTGCCTTCTGGAACCCATCTACCTCTGTCTGTAGCGAAAGCTTTATGAAATTATCATGTGTTGTAACACAACAGCTGCCTTGTTTGTTATGAAAGCGGCTGGGTCTGCTATTGGTGAGTAACTTAATATGTATTGGTGATGCATTTATGGCCTAGACAGAAGGTAGGAGCTACGTCCAGTCACACACAAACAAGTATTTATTTGATAAGTTACAAACCGTTTTATATGTGTGTATGTATGTATGTTTAAACAGATATGTTAAGAGAGATTGCCGGAAATATAGGAAGTGGCACATATAGACAGATAGATAAATAGATTTGTAGGGAGCCAGATTGTTTGTACCTTGTGAAAAGGGGTTAGTTTAAGTACAAACGTATCGATATTTTCGTGCAAAGATGTGTATGTTTCTATGTTGCTGTATCTGTTTACGCGTAAATGGGTCTTGGTGGTACAAATGTGTAAGTTTATACACAAACGGATGTACGCTTGTGTTTACGAACAAAGAGGTGCATGTTTACATGTAGACATGCGCATGTTCATTAATTGTAAATGTATGTATTTATGTGCAAATTGTGTTTACCCGCAATGACGAAATATTCTGTCCGAAACGTTAAACTTTTCTTCTTTTTCATAGCATAACATTCCACTGTATGAACGATTCATATGCAAACATGTGTGTCTGCATGCAAGTGTGTGAGATGTATATATTTAGGGAGGTTTGTGTGTATTGTAAGTTGCCATGTGCTGGGATTGTCTCCCAGTCACACTGTCTTATTACTTTATGTCTTGGTTCGAATTTCAGGGTTGTCATGTTTCAGACCCTGACAGATTGCTATTGAGATGGCGAGAATGTTATAGATCAGGTTCCAACCATGAACAAGCAGTGACAGCTTCGTAGGGAGGACTAAGATGGTTCACTTTCCTTGTTCTTTGATAAGGTAAAAACTTCTTAATTCTTTTTTTCTGGACACAAGACTCTCTCTCTCTCTCTCTCTCTCTCTCTCTCTCTCTCTCTCTCTGTACAGACGGGGGTTAGAACCGATGGCGAAAGTAAAGAATACGCACACCCAGTGTTTAGGGTTAGGGATTTTGTTACGCCGGAAACGAGTGGTTTCTTTACCTCCGCGGGAACTGGTTGCCCCAAATGGTATTAATATTTGGCAGAATCGTAAGCGGCATTTTATCCGTCTTTGCGTTCTGAGTTCAAATTCCGCTGAGGTCGACTTTGCCTTTCATCTTTTCGGTGTCGATGCAATAAATACCAGTTGAACACTGATCGATGTAATCGACTAGCTCCATCTTCTGAACTTGCAGGCCTTGTGTCAAAATTTGAAACCTATATATAAATTAGTTTATTTTTGTCTTTGAAAGTTTTCTGGGTTTTTTCCTTCTGTATAATTCAGGTAAATTACTTAAATTACTAAAGGCAACAAACAAAAAAAAAAACTTCCCATGTTTATTCTACCTCCTTGGGCCCTGATTCTCGCATATGACATCCAACATGCTGAAAACTGACCTCAGCATATCTTCCCATCACCTTACCTTATTTGCAGCTACCATCCCTCACCACGTGGCCATACCACCACCATCACCACCTACCCTTTCTCTAGCTAGCCCCCCCCCCCATGTCCATACAATTAAACAGCTATAACAACTGTTTGAGTTACCTCCCTTATATCACTCAAAGATTTCGAAACAGCATGAATGTCATAACTTCGTCATCAGTTTAACTCAACTCTGATGTTTCGTTTCTTGTTTTAAAATTCAATAGATGGAAATGTGTTTCTTCGATTCTTCGATACTGTTGCCCTCTTCAGGCCCAGATGTACTATTGTAGTACAGGGCTTGCTCCTGCTAAGTTTGTCACTCTCTTTTCTAATTCCCACAAGCACATACCATAATTTTAATTTATCTCCAGTTTAAATCTTTATTTAATTTGCATCTTTCATAGTTGGGGTTCACTGCTGACCACCAGAATAGTGTGGCCATTTGAGTTTATGCCCTCATCTACCACTATGTCACATCACTTGTGGATGTTGACTCTAACTTGAGAACGTGGTCCGTCTTTCATTGGGGTTTTCATGACTACACTCTTCAGCCAGCATGATTTGCCAGCTTGCATGCAGGATGTTTTTATGAAACCTCATTCATTTGGAAGGTCATTGGCCCTCAATGAGCTCATCCTTCCTGCAGAGTGTCCTGCCATGGGTCCACACCTTGGCAAGCCAGGTGGAGGAGGTGGTTTAGTTGCCGACCACCCGACCATGAAACAGCACTCGGTTATGTCGTACCAGGAGCAGGATCTGAATGACGTGATCTGAATGCCTTCTTCTAATCTGTAAGTGCCAACAGCATTTAAGATCTTGAGAATTTCATACACCATCTTGTTTCTGTGTGTTTCAAGAAGTCTGAGAAACTTTTGTTTCGGTTGATTAAATTGACCTTAATCGCTTGACAACCGATGTTCGTGTGTTTGCATCCCCGTAGCTTCAATGAGATTTGAACTTAGAAAAGTTGGAACAAATACTGCAAAATTTCTTGTCTGACAATCTAACAATCCTGCTATTTCACTTCTTTAATTATTAATTTTGTTTAAATATAACAAGTCATGATGTTAATTTATCTGTTTCTAAATTTCCAGGTAAATCCTCCAGTTTCCACAGAAAGATAAAAGATGATGAGCAGGAAGTGAACAATGAGGAGGATGCTCAGAACTGGTCTGTTAATTAGTCCATCTGCTTCAATACCTTAATTAACAGCCATCAGTAGCAGCAGCAGCAGCTGTAGATAAAGTCTAATGTTTAACTGGAAAAGATGAGGAAATATTATTTATAAAATTAATTGTGAAGTGAACCTGAAGCAATATGGCAGGTGTTGATCTCTTGAGACTCTTGGACACCCATGAATTGTGACCAACATCTCTCTGTCATCTTAACACCAACTGTATTGATGACAGCTAATCAACCATTAATAGCTAACACCATCAGCTGTTTTATTAATAATAACTCCACTTTCAGGATTGTTAATCAACCATTAACAGTAAGCACCAACTTCACTGACAGATCCCCTGTAATGACAACTAATCAAGCATCAACTATGAACACTGTGATGTTAGTACCTTCCCTCTCATGACAGTCATATAAATATTAACAGTGAACATCAAACTCCTTTGGACAACAAACAGTGAAGCATTAACATTGAACAGTGACTTGTTTAACAGTCCTGGTTCTGGTCAGTCGTTAATTGCTTTGAACAGGTGAACTGTTAAAGATGGAGGAAAAGCCCTACAAATGTCAAGATTGTCATGAGGCTTTCTCTGACCAATCAGATTTAGACTTGCATGTTGCAAATAGCTGCGAAGACCAGGACCGGAAAGAGTCCAGTCAATTCTTGAAGGCTTTTGGTTTGAGACAGAAAGGGAAAGTGTTAGAAAAAACTCAAGTGGAAAAAAAAGTGGAAATCTCAGATAATAGTGTGGAAAACTTGCCTCCAACTGAGTCGAAGAATATTAATGGTTCCTATGGTGTTAGAAAACGGAAAACATACAAATGTGATACTTGTGAGAAAGTATTTTCTCGGAGTGATCATTTGAAAATGCATAAATTAAGTCACTCAGATGTACGGAGCCATGTCTGTGAAATCTGTGGGAAAGCCTTTGCCCAGGCTGGGATAATGCGTAGCCACATGAGAATCCATGCCAGTGTGAAGCCCCATGTTTGTAAAGTGTGTGGTAAGTCGTTTGTTCGTAGTTTTGCTTTGGAAGGCCATGTCAGGATTCATACAGGAGAGAAGCCGTTTGTGTGTTCGATTTGTGGAAAAACTTTCTCGCAAAAATCTGGCTGGATAAGCCATACAAAGAATCACCTTGACAAGAAGGCACATGCATGTGATGTATGTGGTAAGTCTTTTTCACAAACCTATGCTCTAAAGCGCCATAAAAAGACACACACAGGAGAAAGGCCGTATGCTTGTACAATCTGTGGCAAAACTTATTCTCAGAAATCAGGTTTGACAACACATTTGAAGAACCATTCTGGAGAAAAGGCCTACACATGTGAGATTTGTGGTAAACAGTTTACATTAGTTCATGTCCTCAAAAGGCATCGACTCACCCATTCTGGGGAAAAACTCTTTAAATGTGATACTTGTCAAAAACATTTTGCTTGCAGCTCGTCTCTGAAAATACATGAAAGACTCCATTCTGGCAAGAAAATGTATCAATGTGATATCTGTGGTAAGGAATTTGCCCAAGGAGGGCAACTGAAATCTCACCATGCCACTCACACCGGCAACAAACCATTCAAGTGTGAAGAATGTGGCAAAGGTTTTGCTTTAAATTCCATATTAACAAAACACAAACGGGTTCACGCTGCCATCAAGCCCTTTCCTTGCTCAGTGTGTGGGAAAGGGTTCACTCAAAACTTTACTCTTTTGTTACATCTTAGGATACACACAGGTGAGAAACCATTCACTTGTGAGTTTTGTGGCAAACTCTTCTCACGTAAAGACGGCTTGGCCATTCATCGAAAGAATCATACAGGGCAGAAAGCATTTACCTGCAGTTACTGTGGCAACACTTTTTCAAAGAGTTCGACTCTAAAGAGGCACGAAATGATTCACACGGGGGAGAAGCCTTATTCGTGTTTGGAGTGTGGCGTGTCGTTTTCCCGCAAGGCACACCTAAAACGACACGAAGCTATTCACAGGGCCACCGAGGCTTTTGTTGAGAAACCAGCTATACAGAATTGAACGTTTGTGAAAACATTTAGTAAATTGAAATATCAGACTATGAATTTGGGGTTTCCTGCAGGAAGGGATCCCTCCCAACCGTACCCCTTGAAAAAAAATATCATTGTCAACCATATCACCTCTAAAGTAACATTTAATATCTTGTCAAGTCAGTGTCGATATTTTTTCTTATCTAATGTACCAAACTGAAATGTGTTAATGTGGTGGGTGCAGAGATGGCTAGATCAAAAGTTCAATCCCAGCTGGCATCATCTGACAGTTTGCTTTCCTCTGTTGGACTGGGGCGTTTGAACAAAGGTGTGAGAAGGAAATTGACCCAAATGAAAAACAAAAACTAAACAAGGAATATCACAACAGTTGTCAGACATCAACCCATACCTGGGTTAACACCTGTGTCCAGTTGATAATATCATTAATGACCTGCATGCACCCACACCCTCACCTGTCTTTCCATTTGTCAGGACTCCATCATATCTTATCCCTCCATTTATTCCTGTAACAGTATAGGGCTGTGCTACAGTGACACATACACACACATACACATACACAGATACTTACACAGTGCATACACAACCTTTACATTCAGCATGTATACATATATATATCTCACACACCCTCAAAATGGTTACATACATCCATACACACGTGCATATCCATCCATCCATACTTACATGCATACAAATGTTCATATACATATACTCAATCATCCATCCATATATACATATGTACGTATGTACACTAACTTGTATAACACGGGTGAGGTTCTACTTGGTTGCCCAGCTTGCTAGAAATAGCTGCCATATCTCCCATAAATTCCACCCAGGCATCTTAACTACAAACTTACATCAATCACCGAGAAACTTGGCTCCAATCAAATAGACTAAAACTCTATCATCTTCCTTCTTACAATATTTGACACCAAAGATACAACCAGCTGACAGATTGAGTCACATAAATATACTGCATAGAATATGAGAATATAGTATTTATTATGTATGTCTTTATAATATTCACAGAAGTGTGGAAGATATTGTAAAGAAAGCAAAGTAATACAAAAACACCCTTAGAACACTCACAGTGTATATATATATATATATATATATATATATATATATATATATATATATATATATATATATATACATATATATGTATATATATATATATACGACCAGGATAAACAGCACTGACCTTTATATACTTCTCTTATGTACATTATGGATTATGTGGTCAAGATAAACAATATAGACACAAATATATTTGCACTAAGTCCATGGATTATGTGATTAAGATAAACAATACTGACCCTTATATATACATCCATTAAGTCCATTGTGGATAATGCCTATCTTGCTCAAATCCTCTTGGTCTCCACAATAAACTACAAACACTCCAAGACAATATTTTACATCATCACAGGCTGCACACAGACCCCTGCCTTCCCTACTAAAAGCTGAGGGACATAGTTTGTTGCTGCAAGGATGGAACCCTCACAGTCTCTGCTGCCACTGCAACACAATCACCCCCAAATACCCAGATATGTCTATGATACCCCAGAACATTACTACAATGCTATCTTTCCCACTCAATCCTGACAAGCACAGCAACAACATCAATACTTCTGTACTGACATAGATACAGTGTCAGTGATCAGTGTAAAGGAACAACAACTGATGTGATCCAACCAGGCCCACTTCAGCTGTCTCCACTGTGACGACTACAACACTACCAGTAAAGGAACCTCTATAAGGTCGATCTACCTGCTTGAAATAGCAGCCATGCCTGGTCGTCAACTCAAGGAGGTGAAGATATATAGAAATATTATAAATCAGTGGATCACACTAATGACATACCATAGATGTGATTAATCAGGGCTAACAACAACCAGTAGAATAGGGTCCATCTGGGCTTCTAAAAAGCTAAAAGATGGTCCCTATGTACTTCCATACCAGTGGAAGACATGATCCTCTTTGCTACATTGCCATAAGAAAATTATCCCTTCAGTCCTTCCATACCAGTAAAAATGTTCCTTCTGTGCAACAATACATCTAAAATGTGTCTCTGATGATAATAAATGTCTGTTCATAACTATGGAAGCAGGACTTTGCTGGAATTCAGTTT
>NC_142941.1:3629766-3639766 GCF_046866305.1 Octopus bimaculoides
TTACCACTGGGTTTGGAACATGGAATTTTCTGTTGGAATACAAGAAAAGGGAAACATTATTAGTTTCAAATTTAACATAATTGATTCATTATAAATAAACTCAGAGCAGTACATCTATCGGTGTTTATCATAGGGGACCTGGCTTACAAAAATCAAAACAAAAACAGTGATAAATAAATCAGTGATAATCAAACCACCTCTGTGGTACAAATAATCAAACCGTCTCTGTGGCACCTGAACTCATGGTCTACAGCAGCAAATCTTCCACCACACCTTCATATTTTTTCTCTTCTCTGGTCCCATATTGATGAGTTTCAGTACATAAACCTGTATAAAACATATTCAGCCTTGCAACACTTTCAACAATTACTGTCAGTTTTAAAGCTAAATAATAGCTTTTTCGAATGCTACAACATTTCATATACAAACTTTGGAAGCGTTGAAAGTGTTTGGTATTTTACAGATTGGAGAAAAAATTTCAAATGCAGTATAGCTAGGAAAACAACAGAAAGGTTGGGAAAGGATCTCTAGAATATCCTTCATATTCTTATGGGGATACATATAAAATTTACAGTACAAAAATGGCAACAGTCAATGAACTGAGGGCAGCTGTTGAATGAAAATATGCACAAATATCAAAATCATCATCATCATCATCATCGTTTAATGTCTGCTTTCCATGCTAGCATGGGTTGGACGACTTGACTGAGGACTGGTGAAACCGGATGGCAACACCAGGCTCCAATCTAAATTTGGCAGAGTTTCTACAGCTGGATGCCCTTCCTAACGCCAACCACTCAGAGAGTGTAGTAGGTGCTTTTACGTGTCACCTGCACGAAGGCTAGTCAGGCGATACTGGCAACGGCCACGCTCGAAATGGTGCATCTTATGTGCCACCCGCACAAGAGCCAGTCCAGGGGCACTGGCAACGATCTCACTTGGCTTGCCGGGTCTTCTCACGCACAGCACATTTCCAAAGGTCTCGGTCAGTAACAAAATGCTTTTTGACATTAGCAATTAAATTACTTTGTGTTATTAGTAGTGCCTTCACCAGAATGGTCATCAACTTGAAAATAGACATGCATAAAAAATTAAATTCTGTCTGTAGATTCTATTAAATCTTGAAAATGAAACATATTTTAATAAACACTGACTTTATAATCATTCAATGTATGTATACATTTTTGGGGACACCTTGTATATGTGTGTGAATGTATATATGTGTGAAGTGTATGTGTGTGTGGATATATATGATTGTGTCTCTGTGTGTACATCACACATATAGTATGTATAAACATATAAATTTGCATATATAAACACACACATACAAGATGTCCTCAACCCATATAACAGTAGTATTCCTGAATGTACTTGCACAATTCTATAAAACACATCTATTACTCAATGTAAAACATCATTGTCAATATATTCCACAACAATCACATCAAAGTCTTCCACAATTTCACAATTTTAACAACAAAATCAAGACAGAGAAAAAAACACCAAAGAAAACCACATCCAATACAATAAATATAATAGGAAAATATTTCAATAACACAGCATGACTGAAAATAGATACCATATTGGCCCTTCTAGCTCACAAACCTTTACCTTCTAATCCTTGCTCCCTAGAATGAAATCCCTCTGGAATTTTATCCCTGGCTTTGTTTTCCCTACAGCAATCAACTTACAACTATTCATTGATCTCACCAGTGTGGGGAAATCTTTCAAGGATTTGTGAAAGCCCTGCAGTCCCTTTTTCTGCACATCAAACCATTAAAACAAAAGAATGTTTTATTGTAAATATTGCAGTTAACAAAAAAATTTTTTTAATTCAGTGGTGGTGGTGGTGGTGGTGGTGGTGGTAGTGGTAGTAGTTGTAGTGTGATGGTGATGGTGGCAACTGTCTTACTAATCCATCTGTGAAGAACATTAATAGTGTCCACAGTATAACTTGCAGGACTTTATACTCTAAATTCCTGTCAAAGTGGACTAAATTCGTGTCCCATCATTTCACAACATAATGGTGGGTTGCCAAGTCCAAGTCCAGCTCCATACTGCTGTGTGACCTGTTAGATTTTTGAATGGCAACAAAATCATCTCCCCACCTGTCCACCCACCCCTCACCACCTTCTTCACATCAAGAATTTATGTTCCAAACTTGTTTTTAATGAGGACCTTCCATTACATCAAGTATTTGGACCTAACAATCAATAAATTACAAAAAAAAAAAAACAACCCTTTAGTTCTCAGAAAATTCTCTTCACTCTCTCACCCCCCATAAACACAGCAAGAAAGGGTTGGTCAAGAAGGGAATAAGGAGGATTAAGAAAGTGATGGATCAACCAGGGATGTAAATAACTGATGAGATTAACTACTTAGATCAATGGATCTCAAGCAGCCTCCCAGCAACCCTTGACATTCTTTTCTCTAGAAATATAATAAATTTTTCTCTAATTGATTTGTGTTTTTTGATGTGGCTTCCTAAAAAATCCATGTTTGGGATTTGGCCCGGATATTAAAAGGGTTGAGAACCACTGACTTAGACAGACAGCTTCTGTACAGTGTTGTTGATGTTGTTGTTGTTTAGCATCCTAAACAGAGAAAGGTAAAAGTTGGTGGTAAACAAATACACAGGCACAACATAAACATACCCAGTCACTAGATAAACAAACTACTGCCATATATGGTAATAAATGGTTGAATTAGGGAGGTGAACACAACACCAAACACTGAACAACATTGACCAAATATAGTAAACAACAAGTCATGTGACAAAAGGCATTCAAGGCACGAGTTTAGGCTTTTCACAAACATAGTATTACTAGGACTATATTATTTTAAAGTGTTCTTTGTCCTTTGGCAGGATATAGATATAGGTATAATATAATTATCTGTGTGTGAGAGAAGTAACTGATGCTCTTGTCTGGAATATGGCTAGATTGTGTTGTGAGGTAGTTATACAGGACTAAATTATTGTATTCACATTTCAAAGTTTTCAAAATCTCTTCTGATTACATCAGATAAGTGAGTCTTTTGAGTCAAAGGTAGAAGAGTCTACTGAGTCAAAGGGGAGAAAGCCTACTAAGTCAAAGGTGGGAGAGTCTACTGATCAAAGATGGGAAAGTTTGAGGGATAAGAGACAGAGTTTACTAAACCATCAAAGGAGCTTCACAAGTGCTAACTTGACCTGCTCAAAATAACAGCCAACTCTCCCTCAAATCACACCTTACAATCTTGGATAATGTGGACCATGGTTCCCTGCACACAGGAGAAAGATGGGAGTCATGGCTAGAACGCCATTGATCATAAGTCTGCTCAGTCAAGTAAACAACAACAACAGCAATAACTGACAAGAAACCCCTAAGGGAGTCTCTATAGGGCAGCTTAACCTGATAAAGAATTTAATGGAAATTTTATAAAATTGTTGAATTACGGATTTCAGGAAAATTCTTACTAACAGACAGTGGAAATAGAATTGGATTGGGATAATTAATTAAATTAAAATTTTGAGTAACTTACCATATTTGATGGCATAAAAAACACAAAGACACCAGACAAACCCCAATTTGAATAGAGTGAGGACTCTGTAGATAGAGTAGTCCTATCTACCTTTAAAAAGACAGTATGGCCACAGGTGGAGTGCCTTTCATTGTAAGTGTGCTTAATCAGGTCTGTCCTAGGGCTATATAACAAATTCAGCCCAGTGGAGATTTTACTTGAGAGAAATAAGGGAGTAGAAACACCTGAAAGGTGGAGACTGGTTGACAATTAAACCTTTTTGCTTTATATCTGTTGAAATACACTAATTTGGGATTCATTTTGAAAATAAGGAAGACTTTCAAGAAATATCATTGTCATTATTAAGATGGTGTTTGGAAAACAAATTAGCAGGAGATTTTGATGGAAGGTTGTAATTTAGATCACTTTAACAGTGGAAACTTGTAAGACCAGAAGTGATCTCAGGTAAGTTGGTATGAAAAGGGCTAAAGAGGGAACTACTGGAAGGGGGCGTTGGTAGACTAACAAAGAGACAACAAAGTGACAATACAAGTACTTACTGACATCATGTTAGAAGTAGGTAACAGCTTACTGTTGTAATTGTTGTTGTTGTTGCTGTTGTTCGCATTTTGGTACGATTTTGATGGGTCAGTGGCATTAAACTCTGGATGTGTACGTTTATGGCGGCGTAGCTTGTCTGTCTGAGCAAACCTCTTGCCACAGATGTCACAATGGAACGGCTTCTCTCCAGTGTGTATCCGTCGATGTATTTGCAAGGTATCCTTGCGAGAGAACTTCTGGATGCAGAAATCACACTGGAATGGTTTCTCTCCGGTGTGAGATCTGCGATGTATCTGTAAATAGTCTCTATGAGCAAACTGCTTCAGGCAGATGTCACAATGAAACTTCTTTTTGCGGTTGTGTGTTCTCTGGTGAGTATGTAGCTTATCTCTCTGCGCAAACTGCTTCAGACACACGTCACATTGGAATGGCTTCTCTCCTGTGTGAATTCTCCTGTGGATCTGTAGTGTATCCCTCCGAGCAAACTTCTGGATACAAAAGTCACACTGGAACGGTTTCTCTCCTGTGTGGGATCGTTTGTGAACGACCAAATAATCCCTCTGAGCAAAGTACTGAAAACACACGTCACACTGATATGGCTTCTCCCCAGTGTGGGTCCGCCTGTGAACTTGCAGTGTGTCCCTACGAGCAAACTGTTTCAGACAAAATTCACATTGGTAGGGTCTTTCTCCAGTGTGGGTGCGTCGGTGCATTTGCAAAACATATTCCTGGGCAAAATATTTACCGCAATATTCACAGTAGCTCTGTTTTAGTCCTTTAGATGAGGTATCTTCGTCTGTTGAAGTAGTGCTGGGTTGATTATCCTTTGACGAGTTGGACTGATAGATGTGTTTCTCTTTTGACGACATTGAGGTTGACTGAGATGAAACGTGTGAGTCAGATGAATGCTTCAAGTTCTTACTTAATGACTGCGATTGTGTTTGCTGCTGTTGCTGCTGTTGTTGATGATGATGATGATGATGGTGGTGGTGGTGGTGATGCTGTTGCTGCTGCTGTTGTTGCTGTTGTTGCTGCTGCTGCTGTTGTTGCTGCTGCTGCTGCTGTGGTTGTTGTTGCTGTTGTTGTTCCGGTTGTTGTTGGAGTTGAAGGCTTGAACTTTGTTTAATATTTTCCTGGTATGACTTGTCCGAATTGACCGCAACAGCAACAGCGGTCGGCAGAGCAGTGACAAAATACGGCTGTGCCAGTTGCTTTAGGTAGACATCTGTTGGGAAGACAGTCTCCCCAACATGGGGCAACCGCTGTGCACTTTGGAAGCTGTACAGATCTGGATGGTAGAACTTGCTGTCAACATGATTAAGAATTCTCTGAGATGGAACTGGCAGTGAACACATTTCATTAGGCATCCGTTTCTCAGGAACGTGGGTTCTAGCTATATGTGGTGTAGACCTCTCCATCTTAGCCTAGAACATACTCTGAACAGCATACAGTCCTTTACACGTTAATCTGAGTTTGGGAAGTTTGTGGGACGAGTTTCTAATCAAGCTTCAGTGGCTGTAAGAACGTAACCAGTGGGTTCTGATGGTAATAACTCTATTACATATGCTTCAATTAAACTGATACACTTGCTGCAGAAACCGCTTTAGTAGTCGGTAGAGCAACGAAGAAACAAACTTGAGTAATGTGGCCAAAGAAACTGAACATCTGAAATATATGGAAAGGAAAATGTAAATAATAATTAAAATATAATAATATCTCATTATCTATCACTGAGAAACCAGTGAAGAATCTGGGAAAGATATTTGATTGTAATGTGAGAGATACAGCATCCATTTGAGTGATTAACTAAAAGTTGTAAACCTGGCAAACCACAATAACTCAGCCTTACCAAGCAAGTTCATGGCCTGGATTTAACAACATCCTTCTCTATATTCTCTGGTTCCTTTTGGTTTATTTACGAGGTCCCAATAGCCACAGTCAAGTGCTTTGAAGGAAAGGTCAGCAGATTTTTGCAGAAGTGGCTGGGACTGCCTTGGAGTTAGACCTGTGACCTGAAAGTGTCTCAAGCTAATATTGAAGTCAGGGCAGGATGTGAATGGCACAGGTGGCATAATGTCTTGTGAAAGGGTAGCAATACAACAATTTGCAAAGTGTACATGGATGATAAGAATTTGCTAATCTGAATGAGATGCAAGCATTGGTTGAGGAGTGAGCCAGCAGGATCGTTAGAATGTAACTATGAAATCCAGTTAAGATGGGGGGGGGGCAGTGGAGCACAAAGTCCCATGGTCTAAACTTTGAAAAGCTGTACCACATTGAACAAAATGCCCAATGATATTGTGCCAAGCCAAGCCCATGCAACTTGTTCTATTGGGAGTTAGTGGAGTCACCGGCTTACCCTTTGTGCCTCCTCGATCAAATTCTTAGCAGCTTTCCAAAAGCTCTGGGCAAGAAGTTACTTTTGGTAGCTTGACCAGGTCTTGACACCATCTGTAGTGGGATTAGCCACTATGTCCACCCAATGAAGAAGACCTCACTTTTGTCAAGACTGGCTGAAGCTAAAAGTAACAGCCAGGACTACCTCTTCTGACTTGTTAGCAATGACACTAGACAGGAGCTGAAAGCTACCCTGGAGAAATAGTTTAATTTCCTGGAAACTGTTGCCAGACATGGTGCTGATCTCAGGAAGTGTCCAAGCAGGTGTTTTTATTGGAACTCTCAATATGCCCAAAGAAATACATTGGGGAGATGGACAAAAAGAGTGCAAAATAGGAAGAACTGGTGGAAGTATGCTGATAATAACAATAGGTGATGAGTAAGATATAGTTCCAGTGGTGTAGGATGCAAAGGGTAGATAGAAACTGAAAGAAACCCATGTGATATGTGTACGTGCATTTGTCCCGTTTGACAATCGGTATTGGTATGTTTACGTCCCCGTAACTTAGCGGTTCAGTAAAAGGGACCAATAGAATAAGTATCAGGCTTTAAAAAAAAAAAAGCTCTGGGCTCAATTTGTTCGACGAAAACCCTTCAAAGTGGTGCCCCAGCATGACCGCACTAAAATGACAAAAACAAGTAAAAGATAAAAGACGTGCTTCTTTTATTTTTATCAGCTATTATATTTTGGGAGGGCCATTTAGCCAATAAAGACACACACTGGTTATACTTCACTTTAATTTTATTGCTTAATCAATCAATTATTGATTTGTCAAATTTTCCCTCGAACTATTGTAGTTTTTTTCAAAATAATTTCCCATTTTCTAACCACACACACACACACACACACGGCAACGAGGTGGGGTTATTTGAATGTCTTTTTCCGATTAACTTTTCAAACGAGCACCGTCATCACAATCGTCCTGTTTATTGGTCGTTTCAACGATGATGACAAAAATTGGGACAGTACAAAGACTAGGTAATTTTAACAGGCAATTTGTCACTTGTTAAAACAAAATCACAACTTTAATATTAACACAGAGGGAACTACTGAAACAGTTAGAGGCTGCATTTTGAGTGCTTCTTTGCATACATATATATGTTTCGCCTTAGTCCTTCAACTAATGGAGTTTGTAGAGGCAGCGCCCTGACAGCTTGTGTTGGACATCTTTCTGGCCTGACGGAGCCCTTCCCTCGCTGGATCTGAACAAAGTCGGTTATAGACACGATCCCAGAAGAGGACTAGTATTTTAGGATACCAATTTTTCTATACAGAAGGGTAAAGACTTACAATATATACGCATATAGAAACGGATATACATAAGTCGATTTGGAGTATGGGATCGACCTTTGTGTCGAGTTTCTGTGGGTCCCACAACAGCTTCATTTGTTACATTTCTATGATACGGTGATCGGTCGCAAAACACATACACAAACGTATATATATATATATATATATATATATATATATATATATATATATATATCGTAATAGTAATTATATCTCTGAAATACCGCTATTGTAGCGTTTCGCAGATGGGTCTGACTTTACAAGGCAGTAATATATACATATATATATATATATATACACATACATATTTGAAATCTCTCAGCTACCAATGTGTGTGTAAATACGTATATGCATACGCACTTATAACCACATATGTACACATTTATTTAGATTGACATATAACCAGTTCTTATAATAATAATGCTACATATAGATAAATAGCTCAACCCAACACACACATAAATACATAAATATATATGTGTGCGCACACCTCAAATTTTTTACGGTTTGATTAATTAAAAACAGTTATGTATACATATCTAACCGACAAATTTTTAACCACACGCATTCATGTATATATACATACATTAATATATATATAGGCTACATACATCTAGTTTGATTTATATGAGTAGTCACCATAAAATCTCCACCCTTTTTCGCTACGATCATATATAAATATATATATATATAAATATATTATCACGGTTGAAGTTGACTACGTACATTACATATACATAGCATTTGCATGTAAATGTATACATGGATGTATGGATGAATTCAAAGACTCAATTAGTTGTAGAAACCTGGAGTGTCATGATTCCACATCAAGCACCACCACCACTGTCCACTCTACTGATTGTCTCCCTTCCCTACTGGCCATAATTAGTGCAATTAACAAAGGGGAGGGGGTGTTTCCAAAAGGAACACATACACACACACATATATATATATACATACATACACACACACAAACATATATATACACACACACATATATACATACATACACTCATGTATATACCCATCTGTGTGTGTGTGTATATATATATATATATATATATATATATACACACACGCACAATATTGTATGATTTAGCCAAGTTCAATATGGTGAAACAGAATTTCATGGCTTTCCCCCCATCCGTCTTATTTCTTCATTTCCTCCCAGATCTGGAACACCGTGAAAAGACCCGTGATATGATAAAATAAGTGAATAAAAA
This sequence comes from Octopus bimaculoides, assembly GCF_046866305.1. Taxonomy (NCBI): domain Eukaryota; kingdom Metazoa; phylum Mollusca; class Cephalopoda; order Octopoda; family Octopodidae; genus Octopus; species Octopus bimaculoides. The sequence goes on from NC_142941.1 coordinate 3,638,740, forward strand.
GAACGAACCTCGGCTCTATGTTTGCTGTAGAGCAGCATCCATTACGGCTGTTATGTCTATATATGTGTGTGTGTGTGTGTGTGTGTGTGTGTGTGTGTGTGACGTCGCTCTACTTTCTTTGTCTTCTTTACTGTTTGTTCGTTGTTGCCTGATGATGATGATGATAGTGATGATGATGATGATGATAATTTTACTCCCTTTTTCATTACAGCTTCTCTTTCTCTAGCGCTCCTCTACCCTTTCCCCTCTGCCTTTACTCTCTCTATGTATATATATATATATATAAATATATATATAAAATCCCTCTCTCTCTCTCTCTAACCCTTATTCTCTTTCTTTTTTTTCCGCTTTCTGTGCCCTTCCCTTTATTCTTTCTATATCAGTACCTCTGTCCCTTTCTCTATGTGTCATTCTTTTTGCACCTTTATCTTTGCCCCCTCTCTCTTTAACTATCACCTTCTCTCGCTTTCTCCCTCCCTCTCTCTTTTTGTTAACAGACAATCTGTCATACTTTCTTCACCCACCCTCTCGTTTCTCTACCTCTTCCTCTTTACTTCCTCCTTTCCCCTCCACACTTCTCTTCCCCTCTCTCTCTAACAGTACTTCCTCCTCCTTCTCTTCCCCGGCCACCATTTCTCTTTATTTCTCTCTCTTTCTCGGCTCCCCCCCAGATTACCTCCCCTTGGCTCGATGTCCAAGACAAGGCAACCTTCTCGCAGACAGACTCACCGATTTCTTATGTTTCTGTCTCTCTCCTTCTTACACTCAAAGGTAAGTGTTACAAAGACAATAACCGACTGGAGGGAAGAAAGATAGAGCGGGAGGGAGAGATAGATGGAACATATTTCGCTCTTTCACAATTGGACATACCACTTTCGAGATATTTACGCACATCCACATATACATACACATTCTACCTCTCTCTCTATATATATATATGTGTATACATCCATATATTACAATCACATGTGTGCGTATATGTATATCATATATATATATATATGTGTGTGTTGTGTTTGTACTATTA